>NC_052149.1:96635167-96764700 GCF_902713615.1 Scyliorhinus canicula
GGGCATGGCAATGTGGGGGTGGTGGGTGTAGGGGTAGGGGTGGTGACACACGTGTCATGGGGAACTGCAACTCAGCGGGGTCTCACTTGCTCACCTGATACTGACCTCTGCCTCACCCTCTCCCCGGGCCCACCAATCAGGTCCAGTGCCCGCTGCTCAGCTGCAGTGAGGGGCTGCAGGTTCAGTGGTCCCCCTCCAGTTTTCTCCCTCTCACAGCGGTTGTGGGCCAATTTCTCCTGGGGAGTGGGAGATAGAAATCGTACAGTGCTGGACAGTTGGACGCATGCAGCTGTGGGTAGCTGGTGGCCTTCGTGGCCAGGGCAGCCGAACATGGCAGCCAGAATGGGTGCTGACAGGTGGTGCAGGGTAGGTTTTGTCGCCCAGTTGGTGCGGGGGGGGGGAGGGGGGAGTGAGGTTACGGGTGTGTGGGTCAGGGGTTATTGCCTGGGGCGCAGTGCTGCTTATTCACCCTGGCCACCCTGAGGAGGTCGTGCAGTTTTGTTTTACTGCCGGTCAGTCCTGGCGGTGTTGCCCATGGCACTCACAACCTCCCCCACCTGTGCCCAGGCCTGTGCATGGTGGTGGTTGGCAACCTCCTCCGCACTCCGGGATATAGGGTGGCCCACCTCTCCTCCACGGCGTCCAACAGGGTCTTTGGACAGGGTCTTTGGTGATATGCATCACTTTAAATACACAAGGGGTTAATGTAAATACACTACAACTAAGAAAACACTAGAAGGAGCACTAGAGACATCATTACATGCAGACATGCAGCTAATGAACACTTAGAATAGGACACGACCAATGGGAAGTCAAGACACGCAGAGGTGACACTACCACAAGGGGGCAACCCATGTAAAAGGACAGGGCACACATGCGCTTTCTCTTTCCACAGGTGACACTCAGAGAGAAGCACAGGAGCAGATCAGAAGCATCACACCCACCGCAAGGCTTAGAGCAAACTGATTAGTTAGACTGAGTTACTATAGCAAGATTAGCAGGAGAGTCAAACTCAAGTTGGAGAATTGTTAACTGTTCAATAAATGTGTTAAACCTATCTCCAAGTCTGAACCTTCCTTTGTCAGAGCATACATCAAGGAAGCAGCTTATGCTACATGAAGAAGCATAACACAACAGGACTCAAATTCAATGTCTGGAACATCTTGTTGGCTGGGGTGGTGTGTGTGGGAGCGGCTTATATGCGGCTGCAGCTTGACAGCCTATCGAGTTTCAATCCCGACTCTGGCAAATCAAACACCATTTTTGATTGGAATCGGTCATGTTCCATGTGGCTCTTGTGCTAGCCCCTAATGGTTCATGAATTGCTCTGGGAACAGGGTCAATTTTGCTGTAGTAGAACACCACCGATTCAGTCCCAGTGCCAACACTTAGTTTCTGAAACGGAGAGTTTTGTGACTATATTTTTATCTGAATGTAGTTTTTAAAATTTAGTACCTTGTACAGAAGATCAAGCAGATTTATTGAAGCAATAACACTCTCGTCATTGAGCTTAAAATAAACTATTAGAGAAAGAAGCGTATCATGCCGCACTTCTTTCTCCTGAGAATAGATAGAAGCAAATTATTATAATATAACTCTTACCCTTCATCACATATGTATTCAATGCGTGCTCCGAACACCAGATCTTCACCTCTTATGAGATGAAATGTTGCATGTAGAGTATCTCCAGGACTTCCGCAAGGCTTTACTGATATTGAGATTGGATTAAAATCGTATTAAAAATTAATTGATGATGTTATGATCTCAGTTACAATTCAGATCCCAGAGTGAAACCTGGGTTAATAGTCCCTAACTTTTTTTTAGAAACTGTGTTGGTAAGTTACTGAACAAATTCACAGGAGTCTGCTGATGAAATATTACAAATAATGAAACATTTATTAAAACCAGAAAAGGGAACTATATTAAACCAGATAAAAAGTTTGGAAAGATCTCAATAAGAACACAAGAAGATTATTTGAATTCCCATTATTCCTTTATCCTCGCAATATCTTTACAGCCACATAAACCAGTGAAGAGTTACCATTCGCTTGACACACCAGCTTCTCACTTGGGACTGGCACATGTGCAAATTGTTTTCTTCTGGTAAATCCCTGAGTATTTATTTGATGCTTCTCCCCAAATCGTGTTTCGCTTTGAGACACTCAAAACCACACTCTAAACTTGCTGTTTCTTCAACTGCAGAGCAAACAAGTGAGTTCCCTAAACTTCTAATGGTCCCTCTGCTAAACTGATGACTTTATTGAGTATAAGAATTAGTCAGTTAATTACTGTCCCAATAGCCTTGTAGCTTTTCTTAACGAGGGCTTAAAATCACCATCTTCTGTCTCTGACACACACTGAACAATAAAAAGAGAGGTGACAAAGCAGATTCCATGGATTTCTCAACAACCCACCCAAACGTTGTCACATTGTGAGTCAACCAATCTCACTGAAACTTTGTCTTTCCCAGGAGGGTTTCCAATTTCCATATTTGAAGATATTGCCTTGGAACACTTTCCAATCCAAAAGCCATCCCAACCTGGGTGGCTTCAACAATGGCCCACCAAACAGGATGTCTATCTTGCCTTTTGAGATTCCTTTCCCCTGGAGTTTTGAGTATGCTCGCGGGTTACTTTCCAAGAACGCTGTCAGATATTTGGCCATGTAAAGCAGAACACCTCTGCTTCAAAGGGGTACCTTTGCCCCAACAGCCCTCAGTACAGATTCATGAATGTTTGGCTGTCTTCTCAGATCTCCAGGGCTTCTCTCCAGCCACTTCATTTCAAGTCTGCCCGCTGCAGCTCTTTCCTTAACTAAGAACCTATTTCTCTGCTTGTTTATTTTGGTTTAACTTAATGGGACCAGTTCCTGATGCTTGTATTTTTCCCTTGTGTGGTTTTCCCATCTCTGACCTCCCCCAGTCCCCCTCTAGGTTTCCTGTGTCACCTACTTGATAATATGTTCCAGTTCAGGTCAGCTGACCATTTGCGCTGTTTACTTTTACTTGCTTATGTGCGGTTGGGCAGGTCTGGTTCCTAGCCAAAGAATGTAAAATAAATTAAATGCGTATGTGGGGTTACTTCCTGGCTGGTACATCCTCAAGAGGCCCAAGGCTCAGCAGGGAGTTCCAACTTCAGATTAAGCTCAGTATTCAAGCGTCATCACAATAGTTTGATCAATAAAGAATAATTAGCTATGAACCTGATGCTTATTGACTAATATCAAGAATGATTGGTTACCAAAATATAATATTTTACCATTGCAGTGAATTCTACTTTCCAACTTTTATTAACAATAAGATCACCAAACAGATTTTGTGGTTTGTAACTTTTATGGTATATCAGCATGATTTATTCACGTCTATTAAATATGTCTATATGTTAATAATCACATTGGTTTGAATATCTTTGTTGACTTATTACAGATTTGCTAAGGCAACCACTAAATCCTTTACTTTAGACCTGCCAGCTATTATACATGTAATGTATGCTGGCTGTCTATATCTTAGTAGATAAATGTGTCAAAGATCTGGGGGGTTAAAATGGATAACCCCCAGCACTGCATGCATGGATTATGATGCCTGATTAACCCACTACAATGGAGACAGCATGACAAATGTGTGCAGCCAGCAGCCCCCCCCCCCCCCCCCCCCCCACCCCCTCACGCTCTGTTCACTGTCTACATGCATTGGTAGAGTTCAAAATTGTGAGTTCCTAGCCCGTCTGCACCTCCCATGTCCTGGTTCAGATTGTAAAATGGCTAATCTGTTAGAAAATGGGCACCAAGGTTTTCTGAAGCTGAATATCTTAGTGGATGGGATAGAATGTTCTGAGAGAGGGGCAGGTGTCCCTCCAGGTACATGTTAAGAAGGCAGCGGGAAGAAATAGAGGTCAATGCCCGAATTATAGCTCCATGAACCTGGATGCAGTGCAGGACGAAGTTGTAATGATCTTGCATGAATTGTTAAGCTCAGTGAGTTCATCATATCCTACCAGCTCCACCACTCGTCTCATCCACTGATCAATTCATTGTACCCTCATGAGCCACCCACCAACATTCTCTATTAATTAGGATTCAACTCAAGCATTAATTTTACTTTAGCTCATCCATGCGCATCTTGCAAGTCCTACACCCACAGATTGCACATGCTGCCAACTATTCAACAATGATAGCCACATTAGCTAAACGACACTCACTGATGCACTTCCTTCTCTTGCAGAGAAAGACAGCACACAACAGGAGGCACCACTTCTTACTTTCTTGTTCCCCTCTCCATAACCCAATGTTTGGCCTTTTTTAACCGGCTCAGTAAATGAAGGAAGGGGAAAATGAAATTGAAAATATAGAAACACTGTCACTCAATCACACACCAACCGCTCCAGTATTGATACTGCACTTATTTTTGAGGACAGAATAGAGGGAAGGATCTACATAAGGGAAGAATCTGCATATGGTGAGACACTGGACCTGAGTGCACTGCAGATAGGGGAGAGGGAAACTGATGTTGCAGATTCACTCACCATAGGGTAAGTTCACAGACTAGTTCTGCTGCAAAAGTCTCCTGAGGGTTTTGATTAACTAGGCTACAGAAGACCGTCGAATGCATCGACCCAAATGCTTGGTGTACTGGAAACAGGACCAGAATGCCTATGCTCCATGTCCAGGAGCATGAAGGAGTTCAGCGTTAACTTGCACAAGGCTTGAAGTCCATCCTTTTTCAATATGGAATGAGAGGTGACCTCCATCTGTACATCTATGGAACTGACCATGATACATTGTCTGATGTTTCAGTCTCCATGTAAAACAATGAACTCTCTGACTGCTGCAGTGGAAGCTGCCAACATGGATACTAGTTTTCAAAAGGGGTATCCAAGGCAGCAATGCAGTTCATCAATCTGTTACCCAACAAATACTGAGGCACCGTGCTCCAGGAGAATGGCAGTCGCTCCAAGGTCAACAAATCAGCTCTTCTCGTTCAAGATGCGTGACAGCCAACCAGCCCAACTTGCTGCAGCAATGGTGCAATCTGAAGTAGGCCTTCTAGGACCCCCCTCCCCCGCTGCGAGTTATTCAAGGTGCACCTCCAAGACAACTTGCAGTCTTTTCAACTGAGGTTACTGCCAGTAATGCTATAGCAGTAGGTGTGAGAATAGCAATATAGAAAGAGTTGCTGGGTTGTTTTCCCTGCAATTTGAGGAAAGATTATTTCACAGGATGTGGATGTCACCGATCAGGCCAGCAGTTGTTGCCCATCTCTAATTGTCCTTGAGAAGGTGGTGATGTGCTGCCTTCTTGAACCGCTGCAGTCCATGCGTTATGGTGTCACAGAATCCCTGCAGTGTAGAAGGAGACCATTTGGCCCATCTGCACTGACCCTTTGAAAGAGCACCCTACCTACATCCACACCCCACCCTATCTACATAACCCAGTAACCCCACCTATCCATTTGGAGACTAAGGTGAAATTTAGCATGGCCAATCCATCTAACCTGCACATCTTTGGACTGTGGGAGGAAACCGGAGCACCCGGAGGAAATCCACGGAGACACAGGGAGAAAGTATAAACTCTACACAGTCACTCACCCAAGGCTGGGATGGAACCAGGTCCCTGGTGCTGTGAGGCTACAATGCTAACCACTGTGCCACTGAGCTGCTGAAATAGATAGTATATAGATCCACAGTGCTGTTAGGGAGGGAGTTCAAGGATTTTGTCCCAGTGACAGTGAAGGACACAGTTGTTATGTTCTATGTTATGGCCGTGGTAATGATCAACACAGAACATCCAGTTCTTTGACTAGTAAGTTAATTTATTAACAAGAATAACACGTTGAAAGTTAGCTAACGAGCTATAATACAAACGCTAACTAATTATTGAATTCAGTGAATTCTCCTGGAGCTACTTCCAGTGTGACTGCCCTTTAGTACGACTTACTACCAACTACTGGATGTCCAGAGTCATATGGTAGATTTCTATCACCACCTGCTGGAGGGAGATCATATTGATACCGAGATACATTGACGGATAACTATATATACAACTGGGCACAGGCATATCGCCACATCCCCCTTCCTTTGGAGGTGTTAACATCATAACTGTGCTTTACAAAACATGACCTGCATACTAATTAAACAGGTCACACATACAAATGTAACTGCACTTTACAAAACATGATATCCTCATATTATCAAACATGTTTCGTGGTCACAGTTTATTACATGTTCAAAATGACATCATCCCATTGGTCTCTCGAACCTTAACCAGATACTCAATCTTGCTTCAACTTTCGGAAGACCGGTTTTCTGGTTGGTCTTTTTTGTGTCACCAACGTTTTCAACCTTTTGAAGCGATGCTTCCTATTTTGTGGGTGCTACCCAGTCAACCAACTGTGATCTCAACCCTTCTTCTTTTCCCCTTCCTTCTCATTTCAATAAGCTTTTTGCATCACTTTGTCCACTTGGCTTTGGTGGCATCATCCTTGCCACTGGTCTCGGCCAAGGGATGAGTTGCTTCTGGTGCTTTTGCCGGAGTAACGTCTTTTGGGTCATCTGCTGTGCAAGCTGATTCTGGAGCCTTTGCTGGATTGAGGAGTTTTGGTTGATCCATTGTGCTTGTGCTCGACTGCTGAACTGCATACCCATCAACTGGTGAGGCATCCAGTGTCAGCATACTTTTGGATGCTTTCGCAGTTGCAGGCACGTTTGTGACTTCAGGAATGTTCGGCAGACCCTCCCATTCCAGTATCTTAACTGGATCAATGTCCTCAACATTGGATGTTGCTTCTTCACTTTGTGTTTTAGCCTCAATTAGTGGCTCATCTTCATTTGATATAACAATATACACTTCACATTTCATTGTTGAAATGCACGCAGATGCATCCATCAGTTCTTCCTGCAAGTCTTTTAGTGGAGTGACCTCGAGCATTGGGGAGTCTGCTGCCATTCCGTGGGCATAGAATGATTCATCGTACTGCTCTGGAGCCAATTTCTCCAAAACAGGGATTATTTCTTCAGTTACCAGTTGATTATTCGCAATTGATTTGGTCTCAGGTGATGTATCTGCTGCTGCAATCTCACTTTTAGTCTCTGCACATGGCATCTTAGAGCTTTTAAACTTATCGTTCTCCTGCACAGATTGAGTGCCCCTTGTGATCATCTAGTCACTACCACCAAAGCAACTGAATCGCTTTTCATAGTTGTCCTCTTCTGGCTCATCATCTGAGTCTTCACGTTCCTCATCGTAATCATGGTCGTCGTAATTATTATTGTTGTAATTATCATCATCCGTAATGGCTCCTCTTATAAAGTATGACATTGCACGTGGAATTATGTGTTCACACAAGAAGTGACCAATTTCAATGTCAGCAGCGAGTCTTGCTGCAGAACCTTCATCCAACTATCTATGCTCTGGAATTTCAGGAGGACTGAAGAAATTGAAGAAAGAGTCATTTGGTACAGCTTTCACAACTGTTCTACCAGTACCCCGCCCCGTATGCTTCTGCTTCGTTTTAATGGTTTTCAATGTGATGTTTTGTCCTTTCTTCCAGTTGATCTGGCAGCCTGTGCATCCCGTGATTTCTGGTTCATCAAAGAAGAAAAAGTCTAACTCGTCAGGCTGCGACTCCATCTGGTATGTTTTAGTGACTACCTCATTTGTGAAATACTCATTTGGTTCAAACTTAAACTCCAGAGTAAAGCTCATTGGCTGTCCAGGCTCTGAATATTTTACGTTTACATCCTGTAGATGCTTTAAGATAGGCTCGTCATGCTCCTGTATCATGTCACTGAGCGAATCCACAGTTTTGAAGACTGTTAACCAGAATTCTGGAATTCCCTTTGGCTCCTCCATCTCTTCATCTGGTTTATCTTCTTCCACTTTAACTTTCGCTTGTATCTCATCGGATAACTGCGCCATTATATCTCATTGCCAGTTGCAATGATCCTCTGTCGTAGCGCTGTCTGGAATGTACAGCCACTCAACTAGGTTCAGGGCCTCATATGCGTCTGCTTCTATGATGGACTCGCGTTCCGTGCCCACAATGGGAAATGGTATGAAATTACTTCTATTGTGCACCCATGCTTCGAGTTCACATGCTCCCAGCGTTGCAATCTCATTACCATTGTAATCTTTCAGGAGTCTTATTTGATTGCCGACTTTCAGTTTAACTCGCAGGCGGTTCTAATCGAACATACTGAGAAGGTTGACCATCACTCCCGTGTCAAGCCTGCATTTGATCAATGTGACATTCAGCATCACTGCAATTGTCCAGCGATGATATCAGCATTACCTTCACTATTGTCACAACTGGTCAGTAAGACTTCTTCACTCTGCCCATTCAGACTCATTGTGTCCGTAGTTAAAATCAGATCAAAGAAAAACAGGTCTTCAATGGACATCTCATCAATTGTGTTGACTGATCCTGTTTGGTCCACTGCTGGACGCGAAAAGCATTGCTTCGCAAAATGATTTCTTCTGCCATGCTTGGAACACACCTTCCCAAATGCTGGACATTGCCGCGGTCCATATCGATTGCCATATCATTGGCATAAATTGGCAGATATGCTTGGCCGCTTAAAATGGCCGCCCGCACCATGTTTTTTCATTCAATTGCATCACGTTACTGTTGGTGCTGGCGTCTTCTCCCAGGTTGGCGGCAAAATGTTTCAGATTTAGTGTACTAATCTGCTGTGCAGCTATCTCACTTGCATGACAAATCTTGATAGAATTTTCTCATTGAAGCTCTTCTTCCATCAATAGCCTCTCACGTCCCTTATCATTTGATATCCCGAACACAATCTGATCGCGGGTCATCAACGACTTTAAAGTACTAAAATTGCACGACTGCGCCTTTAACCGGAAGTCGGTTAAAAAACTATCAAAAAAGTTACCTGCCTTCTGGGTAAGTGTACGAAATATAAATGTTCAAACGTTTAATTTTTTTGGAGAGAAATGCCGATCAAAATACTTTATTACTTCATCGAAGCTCTTGCTTTCCTCTTCGTTGTCAAAAGCGAAGGTATTGTAAATTTCAATGGCTTGAGAACTTGAGCTACCATGAGCAGCAACGCAGTACGCCTCACGTCAGGCTGTGCCTGAAGACCAAGGGCTGCAACATAGAGTCTGAATTGTTGCTTAAAAACACGCCAATTCTCATCTACATTACCGGTGACTTGAAGCTGATGCGGTGCCTTCAAACGGTCCATCACTAACTTCACAGTTTTCTGTGCATTGAGTTACAGTTGCCCGTAGTTTATCAGATAGGCGGAAGTATTTTCCTTTTTCTTTCTTCAGCCTATTTCACCCAGTCTTCTCTGTTGTTATCTTCAATTTCTACACTCTTGGTACCATGTTATGTTCTGTGTCATGGCTGTGGTAATGATCAACACTGAACATCTAGTTCTTTGACCAGTAAGTAATTTAGTAACAAGATGAACACGTGGAAAGATAACTAATGAGCTATCATACAAATGGTAACTAATAATTGAATTCAGTGAATTCTACTGGAGCGACTTGTAGTGCAACTGTTCTCTAGTATGACTTACTACCAACTGCTGGATATCTTGAGTCACAGGGTAGATCTCTATCACCATCTGCTAGTTGGAGGTTGTATCAATAACTATACATATTTACCAATAACTATGTACAAAACTGTGCACAGGCATATCACCACACCAGTGACAGTGAAGGAATTACAGTATAGTTCCAAGTCCGTATTCTGTGTGGTTTGAAGGGAAACTTGCAGTTGTGGTGTTCCCATGCGTTTGCTGCCTTTGCAATTATAGGCAGTTGAGATTACGGGTTTGGAAGGTGCTGTCAAAGGAGCCTTGCTGAGTTGCTGCAGTGCATTATGTACATGGTACACACTCTTACCAATGTGCACCAGTGGCGGAGGGAGTGATTGTTTAAGCGGGTGTATGGGGTGCTGTTCAAGTGAGCTACTTTGTCCTAGATGGCACTGAACCTCTTGTATGTTGCTGGAATTGCACACATCCAGTTTGCTCCATTGTAGAAAAAGCTCCATTGCCCCAAGTACTAGATCTGAATACGCAGCAGCAACCGTGCACACAGCCAGTGTTTCAAGAATGCATATTGGACAGAACTGAAAGTTTACCCTGTGCCATGCATTCCTATTGTGATTAAAGGACTTGGGATCCATGTCTATTTTAAATAATTTCCTGTTTGTTACATCTTTTGACATGCATTGGCTTTTAGCCATTTCTAAAAGGTTCCTATTTAGTTGTCTGCCGGATTTCATCAGTAGGTGTCTGGAATCACACAAAAGCACCAGTCTTTACTTTCAAAATGTGATAACCTTCTTCAACAAAACTTATTTGAAATGATCAAGTATTAAATGATAATCTGGAATTAAAGGGTTTTCTTACACTTGAAATAATAGGTGAAGAATAATTAATCCATAAACGGGAGTGCTGTAGATACACTTACGTTTGCAATAAAATCTTCTGTTTGTATTTTTCCAATTTCCATCATCACACATGTATCGTAAGCGACCCACATATCCTATCAAGCAGTTATAATTCAGTGTAGTTCCATGAGGATAAATCCCATTCTCTAATGTTACAGCGGCTTGAGCATTACTAAAAACTGGAGGATTCTCGCAATCTGCAGTAAGAAATAACAAGTTCAATATTATTATTGGCTGTCTAAAAACTGGTATAGACTGGACTATTTAATAGTAATGTATCATATATTCAAGTGTATAAAATGAACCAGTGGATAAAATGACCTAATTTATTATTTATTAAAGCATGTGTTTACATATACTTGGTGTGTTGTCAATCTGATTTTTTAACCTCAACAATTGATGTTTGAAAACTTAGAACTGGATGTGCAAGAATTTAAGCCATGCCCACATAGAGCAGACCCCGCATGGTGAAAGACATAGATGGCAACCCACATGAGTGGTTCACTTTTATACCCAGTGTATAAATTGACCCCGATTTTTGGAACGGTTTTTCCAAAGTTTCAAAGGCTGAGTTACGTGCCGACATCAATGGTCTTTCTTTCAAATTGATAACAACACAGATTCATGAGAGGTTACTGCCGTGGATTTTAATCTTACATGTCTGCCAAAACTGCCCTAAGTAAGGTATCTGACTGTGATTAAGCACGTGTTAATCAGGCTGCTGAGTTTTATTTGTCCATTACCGTTGCACTTAAGCTCTGAAAACTGTGTCTGCAAAGCTGAGTCTGAGGTTGCATATCTGTGTAATTATTTTGAATCTTAGGTGGGATATTCAGTGTGGACTACAAAGGTTGTTGGCATTTTCCAACGTCCAACCATCGTCGTTCATGAGGAAACATTCCCTAATTCGTGGAATTGAAGTCTTTTTAATTAATTGATCACAAATTAGTTCATTGGTTAGTGTGCCAAATTTACTTGTATTAGTCAATTGCTGCAATAATAGAACGTATTGATCAAGGGACTCACAATTTCCCTGGCCTGTCAGATGGAATGTATCTTGTTTAATGAACACATTTTCGAGGGGGATATGGTGGCGCAGCAGTTAGCACTGCTGCCTCACAGCGCCGAGGACCCGGGCTCGATCCCGACCTTGGGTCACTGTCCGTATGGAGTTTGCACATTCAATATATATTTTCAAAAGGTGATTTTGCGACCTTGTTACTACACAATCCGGAAAAATCCCAGGATATTCGTCCTTCAACACTTCAGTTGTCTGATTTTCCACTGGCTTATCAACCACAGTAGGCATCACTCCCACCTGCGATCCAGCTATATCATTGCCCAAGATAAACTGTATTCCTGGACAAGATAGTTTCTCTATTACTCTTACTACCACTTCACCACTCTTCACTGGACTTTCCAACCTTACCTTATATAATTGAATGCTACTCCTCTCACCCTGAATTCCACATATTACCACCTTTTCTGGCAGCATTCTTCCCAAACTACATAACTCTTATCATTAACTTAACTCTTACCATTAAAGATGGACTAGCTCCCGTATCTCTTAAAATTGTGACTTCTTTATCTGCTCCTCCTCATACACATGAGTAAACTTTACCCACACAAATAAATTCTTTAAAGACACCTGGCACCATCTTATCAATCACTTCTTGATCAGGCTGCACAATCTTTTGCACCTCCTTCACTTCACTTGGGCTTTCCTTTACCACTTTAACAAACCCCACTGTCTTATCATGTCTTACCACATCGGCCTTCCAAGTGCTTTTCT
The DNA here is from genome assembly GCF_902713615.1 of Scyliorhinus canicula. Taxonomy (NCBI): domain Eukaryota; kingdom Metazoa; phylum Chordata; class Chondrichthyes; order Carcharhiniformes; family Scyliorhinidae; genus Scyliorhinus; species Scyliorhinus canicula. Next base: position 96,647,380 of record NC_052149.1, read on the forward strand.
TCAACCACCAACACTGTGACTTTACATGGCCTAGTTTATTACAGTGAAAACATTTGAAAATTTTCATTTCTTTTCAACCCTCCCGGATTTCTTTTTTAGTCTGAGGTACACTCTCCTTATTATCTCCCAACAGATCACCTTTACTTTCACCACTTGAGTATTTCTCATGTCCCCAGTTTCTATCCCTCACAGGCTGAAACTGATGTCGGAAACCAAGCTTTGATTTATGAACCTATTTATAATCATCTGCCATTTCTGCTGCTAATCTCGCAATTTTAACCCTCTGCTCTTCCACATGAGTTCTCACTACATCAGGAATTGAATTTTTAAACTCCTCCAAAAGTAGAATTTCTCTGAGAGCTTCATACGTTTGGTCTACTTTCAAAGCCCTTATCCACCTATCAAAATTACTCTGTTTGATCCTTTCAAACTCCATGTATGTTTGACCAAATTCTTTCCTTAAATTTCTAAACCTTTGTCAGTAAGCTTCAGGCACTAGTTCATGTGCACCTAAGATGGATTTTTTCACCTCCTCATACGTCCCAGATACCTCCTCCGGTAGTGATGCAAACACTTCACTAGCTTTGTTTGAAGCAGTTGTTCGAATTAGCTACCTTCTTAAATGAAATGAAAAAGGCTTCCACTTCCTTCTCGCCAAACCTTGGCAATGCTTGGACATATTTAAATAGGTTTCCACCATGCCTTCGATTATGATGCTCTTTCTCACTATCCTCATCACTATCCACCAACTATACGTTTCCCTTTACGTCTGCAAATTTTAACTGACTGTCATGTTTCATGGCCATTTTCTGAAGTTCAAACTCTCTCTCTTTATCTTTTTCCCTGATCTGTCTCTCCGTTTCTCTTTCTTTTTGTTCTGCTAGGGCTATTCTTCCTGTTTTCCTTTCTTCTCTCTCTTTTTCCTTTCTCTCTCTTTCTCTTTCTTTTTCCTCTCTCTCTCTCTTTTCTTCCTTTCCCCCACCCTCTCTCTCTCTCTTTCGTATTCAAGCTGCTTTAATTCTTTCTCATGTTCCATTTGTTTAATTTGCAACGGAATTTTTGCTATTTCCAATGAATCAAACTGTATCTCAGTCAACGTTAAATGCTTAGCCACTACCATAATTACCTCATCGTTTCGCATTTTGTCAGGTAATGATAACTGCAGTGTTTTTGCCAAATCTAACAGTCTGCTTTTAGTCTCTGTCCGTAAGGTACTGCATGTGACCGTCTCCACCCCCAAAAACTTCAGAGCCTCTGAAAGAGCCATTGTCCACAATACACTCCTTACTTGAACTAGAAAACCACACCTGAAATGCAACCACAATATGCTCACCCCTCAATGTCTTTAAGTTCACTAAGCCAATCCAATAGATAGACTGTTATCCTGGATGAGCCCCCAAATTTTTATGGGCCAGGGTTCAGAGAACCCCAAAGTGTATCATGGAGTTCACCTGACCCAAAACTTTTACTAGATTGTGGTATGGTGAGCACACAGCCCACTCTACAGGTGTGGTACAGCAGAAATGGAAAATCACTTTTTAAAGCAAAACAATGTTTCTTCTATGAACTCAAGTTCACATTTTTAAAACATACAATGAACATCTTAGCAACCATTAATTCAAATACAACCCTCAAAGAATACAACACTGAGTACTCCTTTAAGCTTTCCTTTTAACATCCATAAGACTTAAAACACCTTTTACCAGAAGCACATTAGGTTTACATTCACTACTGAAAACATTTATAATTCTGAATTCACCAAATGATCAAGAGATAGTCTTTTGATGGCAGAGAGAACAGCAATACACCTGCTTGGTCTGGCTTCAGCTCCAACACTGAAAACAAAACTAAAACACACCCTGCGGCAAACAGCCTAAAACAAAAGTAAAAAGCTGACAGACAGCCCAGCTCCACCCACTCTCTGACATCACTGCAGCAGTAAACACCCATTTCTTAAAGGTACTCTCACTACAAATATTTATATACACACCCATTTATAAACACCCATTTCTTAAAGGTACTCTCACATGACACTCCAGATGTGGTCTTGCCAAGGCTCTTCGCAATTGCAGCAATACATCTTTTCTACTGTATCCAAATCCTCTTGCAAAAAAGACCAACATTCCATTTACCTTCCCAATTTCTTGCTGCACCTGCAAGTTATCTTTCAATGAGTCATGAACAAGGACACCCAGGTTTCTTTGGATGTCAACACTTCCCAATGTGTCTCAATTTAAGAAATACTCAGCCTTTTTGTTTTTTTCTACCAAAGTGGATAACTTCACATTTTGCCATAATATAATCCATCTGCCATGTCCTTGCCAGTTCACATAGTCAGTCTAAATCACCTTAAAGCCTTTTCACTTTGTCCTTAAAATTCACACTTCCACATAGTTTTGTGTCACCAGCAAACTTGGAAATATTACATTTGATACCTACATCCAAATCATTGATTATAGATTGTGAATAGCTGCAGTCCAAACACGCTTCCTTGCAGTACCCTATTAAATACCACCTGACCAGTTCATTCCTTCTCTATTTTCTGTCTGTTAACCAATTCATCCAACTGCTTCTACCAGTTTGCTGATGACACAACCGTAGTGGGTCAGATCTCGAACAACGATGAGTCAGAATACAGGAGGGAGATAGAGAACCCAGAGGAGTGGTGTAAGGACAACAATCTCTCCCTCAATTTAGACAAAACTAAAGAGCTGGTGATTGACTTCAGAAAGCAAAGTATCGTACACACCCTGTCCGCATCATCAGGGCCGAGGTGGAGATGGTTGCCAGCTTCAAATTCCTAGGTGCACCATGGTATGGCAACTGCTCGGCCCAAGACCCTATGAAACTACAGAGTCATGAACACAGCCCAGTCCATCACACCAATCCACCTCCCATCCATTGAGTCTTTCTACACCTCCTGCTGCCTTGGGAAAGTGGGCAGCATAATCAACGACCCCTCCCACCTGGCTTATTCACTCTTCCAACTTCTTCCATCAGACAGGAGATACGAAAGTCTGAGAACAAATGCTAACAGATTCAAAAACAGCTTCTTCCCCGCTGTTACCAGACACCTAAACAACTTTCTTATGGACTGATCTGATCTCTTCCAACATCTTCTCTACTGAGTAGTGCTACACTCCTGTATACTTTACCCGATGCCTGTGACTATGTATTTACATTGTGCAATTTCTGTTTGCCCTGTGTATTTTCTTTTCATATACGGAATAATCTGTCTGAACTGTAAGCAGAACAATATTTTTCACTGTCCCTCGGTACATGTGGCAATAAACAAATCCAATCCAATTCTTAATCCATGCCAGAATATTACCCCAAACCCATGTGCTTTACTTTAATTTACTTATTGAGCAACTTATGAAAATCCAAATACAGCACATCCACTGGTTCCTCCATATCTATCATGCTAATTATATACTAAAAGAAACTCTCAGGGGTATGTCAGACATGATTATCCTTTCATGCATCTTGGCTGATTGTCAATCCCTATCATTATTTCTAAATTTTCAGTTATAACATGCTTTACAATAGATTCCAGCATTTCCCTACTACTGATGTCAGGCTAACAGGTCCCTATTTCCCTGTTTTCTCTCTCCTTTCTTAAATAGTGGGGTTACATTTGCTACACTCCAATATGCAAAAACTGTTCCAAAATCTGTGACCACTATTATGTCAACAGCTACCTCTTTCAAGACTCTGGGAAGTAGATCATCAGATTCCAAGGAATTTACCATCTTTAAGTCCCATTAACTTTTCCAGTACTACCTTTTTACTAATAGCAATTTATTTCAGTTCCTCATTCTCCCGGGTCCCTTGGTTCTCTAGTTTTACTTGGCAAACTTTTTGTATCTTCCTCCGTGAAGACAGACACACTGTATTAGTTTAGTTTCTCTGCCATTTCTTTATTGCCTATTATAAATTCTCCTGTCTCTGCCTGTAATGGGCCCACATTTATCTGTCCTAATATTTTCCTTTTTACATATCCACGGAACATTTTTACAGTATGCTTTTATCTTTCTCTCCAGATTACTTTCATATTCTATTTTTTCTTTATCAGTTTCATGTAAAATATTCCCAATCCTCACGTTTGCAAGTTATTTTGGCAAATTTATAGGCCCCTTCCTTTGATCTAATACAATTTTGAACTTCTATTCTTAGCCACGGTGTGATCACTTTTCTTGTTGGGATTTTGTGCTTCAGAGGAATGAATCTGCAAACAATGTAGAATTCATTAAATGCTGACCATTGCATGCCTACTGTCATAACTTTCATTGTAGTATCCCAATCCACCATACCTTCATAGTTTCCTTTGTTTACTTTTAAGACTCTAGTTTCTGGTTACACTAAATCACTTTCAAACTTAAAGTACAATTCCAACACATTATGGTCACTCTTTCCTGAAGGCTCCTTTACAATTAGATAACTAATCCAGAGTCCTGGATAATGTTCTGGGGACCCGTGTTTGAATCCCACCATGGCAGGCAATGGAATTTGAACTCAATAAAATATCTGGAATAAAAATCCTAATGATGACCATGAAACCATTGTCGATTGTCGTAAAACCCATCTGGCTCACTAATGTTCTTCAGGGAAGGAAATCTGCCATCCTTACTTGGTCTGGCCTACATGTGATTGTTTCTTAAATGCTCTCAGAAATGGCCTAGCAAGCCACTCAGTTGTATTTAACCACTACAAAAACACAAAAAAGGAATGAAACCAAACGGACCACCCGGCATTGAAACAGGCGCTGTGGGTGTACCTCCACCCTAAGGACTGCAGTGGTTCAAGAAGGCAACTCACCACCACCTTCTGAAGGGCAATTAGGGATGGGCAATAAATGCTGACCTAACTAACGATGCCCATAGCCTGTAAATGAATTTTAAAAAAACAATACCAGATCTAAAATAACCTGTTCTCTAGTTGGTTCCTCAATATACTATTTCAGAAAATTATCTTCTCTGTATTCCAGAAATTTGTTCTCACAGCATTAGTGGTAATTACATTTACTCAGTCTATACGTAGATTAATACCCCTCATGATTACTGTATTACCTTGTTTTTGTTTATTGTTTTTTCTAAATTTAGAGTCCCCAATTATTTTTTTTCCAATTAAGGGACAATTTAATGTGGCCAATCCACCTAACCTGCACGTCTTTGGGTTGTGGGGGTAAAACCCATGCAGACACGGGGAGAATGTGAAAAATACACATGGACAGTGACCCATGGCCGGGATTCGAACCCGGGTCCTCAGCGCCGTAGTCCCAGTGCTAACCACTGCACCATGTGTCACCCTTGTTACATGCACCTCTAATTCTTTGGTTTAAACTGTGCCCTAGATTAGCACAACATGTCTGGTGGCCTGTAAACAATCCTTACGAATGTTCACTGTCCTCAGCTTTTTCTTGGTTTCATCCAAACTGATTCTACATCTTGGATCTTAGTTTCTTAGATCCTCCCTCACTAATGAACTTCTCGCATCATTTATTAACTGTTACACCATACCTCCTTTTCCTTTTTGCCAATCCTTCCTAATTGTTTAATATCCTGGAATATTCATTTCCCAGCCTTGATCACTTTGCAGCCATATATCCGTAATGGCAACTAAATCAAAACCATATACTTCTAATTCTCTATCAATGCATCTATCTTGTTAAAAATACTGCATGCCTTCAGAAGCTTTTAATTTTTGCCTTTTTAACATTTTCCCATAATTTGACTTTGATTCTGATTTTGATATCCATTGGCTTCCAATGTCCCTTATTATTCTTCTTCCTACTATTGCTAGCTATTTTATCTCTGAATTTGAATTTCCTCTCAGGTTCCAAGGCCCCTGTCAAGTTAACTAAAACCCTCCCCCCCAACAACAGCACTGGTAAATATCCTTGTGTTATGTGAGTTGCTTGGAAATTTATTGTCCTGATGCTTTGAGATAATTTATAAGTATTGTCTTCTTACATTGCTACTATATTCAGGAAATCCATAACTGTAGCAAGCAAGTAGTTTGGAACCCTGAAATCCATCGCTCCCATGACATGAGAGGATCTCATGATGATGAAAGAAATGGTTCTGAAGCTGGTAAAGTAAGCATTTTCTCAACTATCCTCTTTACCAATTTATTTGTGAATTTATGCAGTTTGTTGTATGTTTTATCTATTTGATTTGACTCCGAACAATTCAGAGATGACAATAGATTTAAGTCTACAAAAGGTTTATTTACAGTGTTTTATAATATCTCAGCAATTATAAGATATTTGTACTGTAACCTATTGAACAGATGACAAAGGGTTATCAATTTGATGTTAATACTTCTCACTACCAGATGGAGATAAGGAGCAGTCATATAAATGTCATGTGACTCCTGGGATTCTGGGAAAGGTGTTTAGCCGTGAGAGAGATTAGTGGCATAGTTGAGAGATCTGTAGTTAGAGATATCGTATAGTTTAATTTAGTAACTTTTATCTTGGAACTTGTTCGAATCTTATTTAAGTAGTGTAAATAAATCAGCTTTGTTCAATTACTTCGCTTGCTGTTCTTTGTTCAAAACTACTCAAAACATCCTGATTAACAAAACAGAGAACACCACATGGTACCAGGAGTAGTTCCCAAGGTAGTATCGTTATATTTAGAGAGAAAAAGAAAATACTCTCTGAAGAAACAAAAGCTTGCAAAGACTGAAGAAAAAAAAAACTCCGATTGCAAGACCTCATAGGAGCCAGTCGCATCGAACTGAAGAGCCCAGTCAAAGCTTCATGGATGTTTTTCAGACTCTAAAGCAGTTCAGGACATCGGGTAAAGTAGATGTAAACTTGAGGAATTTCAAATAACACTTTGAACTGTACCTCTCAGCCTCAGACCTCGAAGCGGCCAGACCTCGAAGACCTTTCGTGGCTCAGCGAAAGATTGCGCTGTTCGTAACAATGGCTGGACCACAAGGGTTAGAATTGTATAACAGTCCACTTTGAGAATGGAGTAGATAAAAACAAATATAATACGGTCATAGAAAAGTTCGACAGACAATGTGAATTGCAGATTAATGAAATGTTGGAGCGTTATATATTCCGAAAAAGAGGCCAAAAGGCAAGAGAAACAGTTGATTGTTTCGGAACAGATCTCAGGCTCAAAGCGCAGTCCTGCAATTTTTCACTATTATCAGATCGTATTCGGTATAAAAAATGAAAAGCTGTGTGAAAGATTGCTCAGGCAACAGAAATTAACACGAGAAGAAGCTATCAGTATGCGTTGTGCAAGTCAACTTGCCAAGAATCAATACTCCGAAATGTTGGTTCTCGAAAGTGGAGCGAATACAAACAACATGGCTGAAGCCATTGATGCTGTGGCGCATGTGCAAAAACAGCGCGCTACCGACGGTGGCCATTTTCCGCATGACGCACGTGCAAATGTTGTGGCCACACCCACCCAATGAAAAAACGCCCAGCCTTCAGGAAATTTTGCACGAAGTGTCACAAAGAATGGAAACTACCATTCAAGTACAAAATACAGCTCAAGGAGAATGCCAAGCCGGTTATTCAGACACCGAGGTGGATTCCTGCTGTCTTGAGAGAATGCCTGAAACAGGAACTGGAACAAATTCAGCAGTTGGGAATCATCATGAAAGTGATAGAGCCCACTGACTGGGTTAGTTCAATGGTATGCGTCAAAAAAACAAATGGAGATCTTAGAATCTGCATTGATCCGGAATACCTCAATCAGAATATAAAAAAGGGAACATTATCCTCTCCCAAAACGTGAAGAGATCTTCTGGCTGTTCATACCGGCAGGATCTTGTGGTGCTGATTAACTCAAGGACCACTCAGATTTATTAAGGAGCTAAGTTGCTCTGGAGCAGAATGCTTGCAGATTAATTGTAACCAACACCCTCTACACACACACAGACGCACATGGGGACTTCCCCAATATATAGGGAGATAGAGCGAGGGTTTTAATTCACTTCTCTCGCCAATGTTCTTCCATCAAACAGTCGCTTCCACTTCCATTGATGGCACACCCCCATTGTGGGTTTCCCGGCGGCGTGGAGTGGATTCAATAGGAAAACCCACTGGCAGCGGTGGGTGTCATAATACACACACAAGTATATGATGGTGCACAGACAGACATTGATTGACACAAAGGATGACCAATGAACACACAGAACACAGCAGCCAATCACCAGGCAGGATACGGCCACTATAAAGCCAGAGGGCACTAGTTTTCCCGCTCTCCTGGGATGCAGCCTCTGAGACAGTCAGAGCCTGTGAGCAACATGTGATCCACCATGTGGTAGTAAGAGAGTCTGGTCAGGTTAGCCTCAGGTCTCCAGCCAACTCAGCATATTGTCAACCCACAGTCAAAGCATGTTTAATAGTTAAGAGTTTAATAAAATAGAGTTGCATTTCTTCAAGTGTTGGAAGCCTGTCTCTCTCGCTGCTACAGTAAACGCAGTCCTCGCAGACCCAGCATACCCAACACATCAGTGGGACCAGAAGATCCCGCCACCGGCCAACGACAGGCCACCTCTGCTGACGAGAAACACGCAGCAGGGAGGCCAGAGAATCTCATCCATAGTGAAAAGTAGAAGTTTCTTCCCTGTTGTGACATCTTCAACATAGAAGCCATCTGAAACGCTTCACAGAGGAGAACAAATACAAAACCATAAAAGAGAGTTGATTTGAAAGTATGGGTGAAAAGGTTAGCTTTTAATAGGTACTTAATGAAGGAGAAAAGTGGCAACACAAAGATTCCGGACAGCAAAGCTGAGATGGTTGAATTCTCCACCACTGATAATGAAGTAGATGAATTTTGAGATGCATGGGAATCCAAAGTTGCAGGACACAAGGCATGATCTGGGACATGAAGCAGAGAAATATAACCTAATGGAATGTGAAGCCGTGAATCAATTTATAAATGAGGGCAAATACTTTCAAATCAATGTGATGATGAGAAAGACGTTGTCAGAAATGGCGGTTGCTGGACAAGCAGGCCTAACTGAGGCGCAGATGTGGCCCTTCTGTTGAAAGTCTGGTATGAAATCACTGCAGGGCATTTGAGCTATTGTACTATCTAGTGCACACACTGACTATTAGATGTGTTCTTTGTGGAAACTGGGAGCTGATTGTTTCTCGTCAGCAGAAAACTCGCAAAGTTAGTGTCTTCATGCATCACATGTACCGAACACTACTTTAACTCACATGGAGTTTTTCCTTTCTCGGCTGCATTCCCCCATCAGCAGCAACTTGCATTATATAGCACCGTTTATGTAGAAAAGTGCTCCAATGTGCTCCACAGAAAGAAAATCAGTGTGAGTGACCTTTGCTATACAGGCTCATTTACCAGGCAGAATTCACAATGCTTTCACTTTTCAACTGATCACCTTTGTCAAACTTACATGACTTAGAGGGGGATTGTAAAGAGTATCTAGGGATGTAGAAATGTCAGCCAAAATTGTTCTGATGTAAATGGCGAGAATGATGTTGGGCATTCCCTCACTCCAGCCTAAATTCTGTATAAATGTAGAACAACATCCTCCCTTGACTTCCCAGACAATGGAATTTTGTGTGAACTACCAGGTTAGAAATTCTGACTCATTGCCAGTTTTAAAACCTTGTTCAGGTAAAATGTACGCTTTTAAAATTGATGTAGATACTTTTTAGGCCAGCAGATGGTAATGTTGCACCATTCGTAGCTTATAAATTTCTTCCATTGACAAAATCAACAACACTTCACTGAAAATTGATCTTGTATTGTTCATCCCAAACATAACTACTTACAGCAGTAAAATGGCAGAGCAGAGAATGCAAATAAATTTATTTATGTATTAGGCTGATGGTAGCCCAATATGTTATTTTGAAGCTCCTGTATTATGTATTCTTGTTCAAAGCTTCAACCTTGCTTCTGCTCGCTTTCTTGGCAATGTATTTGTTTTATTTGACCTGCTCCCTCACATCTTCAAATGCTGCATTCATATCATGGTGTTTACCAATTTTCAATGAAAAATGTTTGGCTAATTTCTGTTCCCCATTTACTTACAGAAGTACATCACAAATGTGATTTTTGTTTCGCAAAATCACCCTGTATCGCTGTTCTAGATAATGTCACCTACTAAAAAAGGAAAATTCGCTAAAGCAGTTCATGAAATAAAAACAGAAAATACTGGAAATGGACCAAAGGAATTTTTAAAATGGATGCCAAGGGATCGACACCCAAAAATATTAACCTGTCATTTCTCCTACATTGAGTCCTACATTACGTTGTTGACTGTTTCCTAGATCTGGTGTAAATATTTGAGAATTCCTGTGCTTTTCTCAGTTTATTTTTTGATACCATGACGTTTTTATGAAGGACTTGTCACTTATTTCCAGTGCTTATTTTGCAGGGACCAGCTGTGATTTATTTCATTGATCCCAACATTAATCTTGTACCATGAAATTATTAAACAAATTATCGTCTTCCCCAAATTACTTCCCCATTGAAATGCTTCGGTCCTTTAGTACCATTATTGTATATATTCCATGCAATTCATGACCTCTCATGTTTGGCTTGTCATGGAGAAATAAAGGAAATATTTGAATTTATTTAGTGCCTTGCACGTCCTGAGGATTTGGAATATACTTTCCTTTCAAAACAGTCATTGTAACGTAGCGTAAAAGTGGATAGGTTAATTTTCTTGTTGAAATGCACCTGTAGTAGGAATGATAATGTTCCTCGGAATATCATATTGGGATTTCAACATAACATCTGACATGAGTTGTAGCTGACTTGTGAACACTTATGTCATAATATGCCCAAAGTTTAAAACTTGTTTTTTTCCAAATGTTGTATCCTTTGTGTCCAAAGTTATACCACAGATTCACAAAGCAACCACTATGGGTGAAATTTTCCATTCCGGACTAAATCCCATGGTGGGGGCAGGGATGGAGTTGAGGATGCGGAATGTCTCCTGTCACAGAAGCCGCTGTGTATTCTGCCATATTGCGCAATGCCAGTCTCATTAAGTAAGAAATGGGGGGTTTTCTGATGTGTCACATGGCATGCAGACTGCATGGTTTATATAGAGAAATACAGCACAGAACAGGCCCTTCGGCCCACGATGTTGCGCCGAACTTTTGTCCTAGGTTAATCATAGAATTTTGGACAATTTTTCATGGCCAATCCACCCAACCTGCACATCTTTGGACTGTGGGAGGAAACCGGAGTACCCGGAGGAAACCCACGCAGTCACGGGGAAGATGTGCAGACTCCACACAGACAGTGACCCAAGTCGAAATCGAACTTGGGACCCTGGAGCTGTGAAGCAATTGTGCTATCCACAATGCTACCGTGCTGTCCTTAAGAAGTTAACCTACACTCCCTTATTCTACCCTAATCCAAGTACCTATCCAATAGCCGCTTGAAGGTCCATAAATTTTCCGACTCAACTACTACCACAGGCAGTGCATTCCATGCCCCCACTACTCTCTGGGTAAAGAACCTACCTCTGACATCCCCTCTATATCTTCCACCATTTATCTTAAATTTATGTCCCTTTGTGCCCTGCTGTGCTATCCGGGTGTCATCTTTAAAAGGCATCTGGACATAACTGACCCACCATTGAAGATAGGCCTCCAGAATGTACAAGATGGACTTCTGGAGCAATGAAGCTTGAAAATCTACCTGCTAGATGCTCCTCCTACCCTCTGCTGTATGCTCCAATGTCCAAAGTTGCTGGAGGCTTCCATTCAGAACTCTGGAGGCTATCCCAGACCTTCACGTATTTATCTGCATCCCATTAATAGTTTCACACCACCTTCTGGTGGAAATTGCAGCCTGCCATGTTTGACATGAGCACAAAATCAGGCTGTTATCTTACGCTGGCAGGAAACCAATTTCTCAGGTCCCGCCACATTGTCTCTCCCTGTTCGCTATTAAACCTGCCATGGGGAGGACTGGAACATTCCAGCTATGTAGATGTAGAGCAACAACTATCATCTTTCATTTACCTCGTTAAGAGAGATAACTGCTTCAGGAGTAATGGAGTGTATTATTGTAATCCCTTTTTTGTACTTGTGAACCAGGCTTGCAGGTTATAAGGTGATCACAATTGCACATCAAACAGTTCCTAACTTTTCAATTTTGGGTTATATATCCTCATCTGCCACAGTTTAGGATTGCGCTTTAGTTTTGCAGAATATTGAAGCCAGGGACCTTTAGTGTTGTATCTTTCACAAGGTAGTTTGTGACTTGTCATGAACTCCATTTGGCTTTCCAAGCTTCATAAGATTTGAAGTTGCACTGTCAAAGATGTGGTCCCATGTGGTGATGATTGACTTTGTTGAAGGCCTGATGTGCGAGGAAACATTTGTTTTCCTTGGATCATTGGACAATGAAGGGTTGTGACATTGTGTGAAATGGATGGGTGAGTATCGTGCAACAGCAGAGGTAATGTACTGGAGTCAACTATAGGGTCCTGTTGATTTACCATATGGCCGTGTTCATTTGGGAATCAACATATTGAGTGTGGTAGCTTCTGATCTATACCAATGCCCAGTAACAAGTGCGGAGTATACAAGAACCAGACTGATTTTTAAAGCACTGACATTGATGCTCCCCAGCATGTGCCTGCCAGTTTCTGGACCAGGTCAAACCTTTTCTTCATGGTTACATTGGCTTTCATAGGATTACATAGGAAATATGCATTGGTACACATTTTGCATTGGAAAGGATGAACCGGTCCAGTTCAGGTCCAGAATTATACAAATCTCACCTTTCCCCAGGACTAAACCCAATGCCCCAGAAATCGGAAGCTCTCCCTTCGGAACCATCTCTCCAACCACGCATTCATCTGATGCATTCTCCTAATTCCCAACTCACCAGCGCGTGGCCCTGGAAGTAATTCAGAGATGACTACCTTTTGAGGTCCTGTTCACTTATCTCTTTCCACCCCGAAACTCAGCGTGCAAGACCTCATCCCATTTTCTACCTATACTGTTGGTACCAATGTGGACCATGACCTTTGGCCTTGCACCCTTGCCCTTCAGAATGCTCTGTAGCCATTTGGTGATATCTATCACTCTGGTACCCTGGAGGCAAGATAGTATCCTGCAATTATGTCTGTAACCACAGAAGCGCCTTTCTGTTCCTTTAACTGATGAATCCGTTATCATTATACTCTTCCCCTTCCTCCCCTCATGACCTTGCCCCTCGCCTGAGGTGTGATGATCCTCCGGTTAAATCATCTCTCCCCATCAAAGTGGAAAGCAGGCTATAATCATCTGGGATTGTGCCAATTTTACTTTTTTCATGCATAGCTGAACCACTCATATTGCCACAAACTTGGCTCTGACTGCAATCCTCCAGGTTACCTTTCCCCACTCCAGCAACCAAAACGGGCAACCATTTAATGAGCAGGACTTCCAGAGGTATCTAGTGCTACCTTTCTGGTTCACTAGGGCTGCCCATGGACACCCATTCGTTTTCTACTATCATGCTTCGAGCCAGATGTGTGACCCCTCTCTGAATTAATGTGCCATCACTTTACTCTCCGCCTCATTCAGAGCCTGCCCTGCCAGTATGACATTGTGGGGCTCGCTTGCAAAGTGTCAAAAATGTGGTGGGTAAAGCCAGCAGTGGAGCCAGTGGGCTACACACTGCTTTTCTGGCCTGATTTGACATTTAGTCAATAAAAGAGAAAATTCCACACATAGTCTGCTTGCGGGTCCCTTACTCATTTTAATTGTGTATTTAGAATTGTGAAAGGTTTTGACAGAGTGGGTACAGGGAAAATATTTGTGGGTCATTTGGTCTAAACAGTTCATGCCAGTGTACATATTTGATGCAAATCTCTTTGCGTCTATCAGAGTAACCCTCTATTCCCTTCTCCCTCAAATGTTTGCCTAGCTTCCCCTTAAAAACATTGAGGGCGGGATTCTCCATTGCCCGACGCCGATATCGTAATCGCCGATCGGGCGGAGAATCGATTCCGACGCTGGACTCGGGCTGGCGCCGTTTTGACGTCAGTTTGTGAGTCTCCGCCCCCTCCAAACCAACGTCATCATGACACGCGCCGCGCGCAGTCATAATGCCTTTTGGCGCCTCATTGGCCAGCCCACTTTGCTCCGCCCCCGATGGGCTGAGTTCCCGACGGCACGGGGCACGTGTCCTCACAGAAATCGCAAACCCGGCGTGGCTGCTGCGGACTGTGTCCAGCGCTGCACACTCGAGTGTGATCCGTGCCGCTGGCCAGGGGGGAGGGCTTCAGCAAGGTATAGGGGGACTGGTGGGAGTGGTCGGGGGTGGGTGTGGGGTCGCTGTTTGCGGGTGGGGTCAGCGCATGGCCGGTGCCATGTTGCACGGCATGACCGCTGCAGATGGTCAGCTGTGCCCATGCGCGGCCTGGGTCCAGCCATTCTCTGCCCGTTTTCAGCATGGGAGGCAGGACTTTTGGTTGGGCACCGGTGCTAGCCCCTCACCGGTCCTGGAATCGGTGAGTGGGTCGCCCGATTTCCTTCGCGTAGACCTCCCGCGGTTTCTGTTTCAGCCGGCACCAAGCCGAAGGAACGGAGAATTCAGCCCCAATACTTTCACTTCAACCACTGCCTGTGTGGTGACTTCCACATTCTCAACATTCTTAGAGTAAAGAAGTGTCTTCCAAACTCCCTATTGCGCTTCTTAGTTTTATCTTCTGTTAATGACTTGAGCTGTACTTATCCCCACAAGAGAAAATATTTTCTCTGTACCCATTATAGCAAAACCTTTCACAACTGAAGACATATTTTAAAAAAATATACGATTGGTGTGATGTGGGTGCCACTGGATATGCCAACATTTATTTCCCATCCCTAGTTGTCCTTCTAGATGGTAACAGTTGTAGGTGTCAAATGTGGTGTTGAAGAAGTGTTTGTGAGGGTTTGTCTTGAGCTTCTATTTTCAACAATGTTTTCCATGGCAATAATGCTGTTTCGTGAAATACCTTTAAAGATAATATCCAATGGAATGACAATTTTTGGAACAAATATTGTAATATGTGTGGAGGAAGAGAATCAATCAACTGCGTATATTTGATGAACGGCAATTGTAATTCACTACCAGATAGAGCATTATACAACTTGTACAAACCTGATCAGCCCATTGCTGTCTGCTTCACTTATTTCTATGCATTTTTGAAAAGGTATAATAATGAACAATTAAATGTACTCACCATTGTTAGTTGAGGGAACTCCAGTAGAACTACCAAAAATGACAATAAGAAAAACAAAACCACTGAATTTCATTTCAGCAGAACAATGGAGATTTTGGATCTGCAGCCTTGGGATGTATTATCAGAATACAGGCTGGAACAAACCTGTTAAAGTTTTACTTTAAATGTCAATATCTAACTCCTTGTCTGTTTGGACAGTGACATTTTAGTTGAATGCACTCAAAATTAAGTCAACAATGTACGTTGCGGTTATTAGTAAATCTCAAATAAAATAAGTTTTACTATCGCAACCTGTGTTCTTGTGGAAATTTTACATAGAATTTACAGTGCAGAAGGAGGCCATTCGGCCCATCGAGTCTGCACCGGCTCTTGGAAAGAGCATCCTACCCAAGGTCAACACCTCCACCCTATCCCCATAACCCAGTAACCCCACCCAACACTAAGGGCAATTTTGGACACTAAGGGCAATTTATCATGGCCAATCCATCTAACCTGCACACCTTTGGACTGTGGGAGGAAACCGGAGCACCCGGAGGAAACCCACGCACACACGGGGAGGATGTGCAGACTCTGCACAGACAGCGACCCAAGCCGGAATTGAACCTGGGACCCTGGAACTGTGAAGCGATTGTGCTATCCACAATGCTACCGTGCTGCCCTAAATGTTAATTTTAATTACATAGTTTATAGAAATGGGGGCGGGATTCTCTGTCCCACCACACCCGTTTTCCGGTGCGCGCACCCCCTGGCAGGGGGATGTCCGTTCCAGGAGCCGACCATCGGAGTTTTCCATTGTGGGCACCCCCATGCCGCTGGGAAATCCACAGGCGTGAGTGCGCTGCCGGCGCAGCAGAGGATTCCGTCGGCGGAGAATCCGGCCCAATTTCTTTGATTAATTTCAGATCCTGGTATTTCAAACTAAGTTAAATTCTTGGATATGTACGAAATTGACAAAAATGGACTTACTGCCAAGCTCTTGTTGCCCTGAGATATTTGTCGGCCTTCCTTTTGAATCTCTAGCTCTTGTGATAATGGTATTCCCTCATTTGATGTTATGTACAAATTATACAGGTTGATGAGTGACTTAGAGAGAAACTTGGCCTTGGAGGCAATGTTTTCATAAGACCTTCCAAATCATCCTCCAAGTGGGAGGTGCTGCTGCATATCCTTATTAAGATGCTGTAGTGGCCCCTGGCATCTAATCTTTACTGGTCAGGTACATGTTGGTGCCATTGATGGTTAGCAGGGAATGTGATAATTAGTCTCTAATGACAACAACCATTTTCCTTTTTGTCAGATATGACTCTAGCCACTGGCCTCAGAGTTTCTATGTCTACTTAAGGTCATATTTAATCGACTGCAGTCTTTTTGTTGAGGGTCGCTACTCTGCATTTTCAGCTCTCAGGTCCATGTGTGGATCAGGACTCTGCTGAGACCCGAGGAGAGAGTTCAACTGCAATGATTTAAAAAAAAAAGAATTTCTGGGATGAGGGCGTTGCTGGCAAGGCCAGCATCTGTTGCCCTTGAACTGAGCGGCTTGCCAAGCCACTTCGGAGGGTGTTTAAGAGTCAACCACATCACTGTGGATCTGGAGTCACATGTAGGCCAAACCAGTTGAGGACGGCAGATTTCCTTCCCTGAAGGGTGCGCCAAAAATCAACAATGGTTTCACGGTCATCATTCGATTTTTAATTCCAGATTATTATTTTTAAATTGAATTCAAATTCCACAGTCTGCAGTGGTGGGATTCAAACCCCGGGACCCCAGAACATTACCCTGGATCTCTGGATTACTAGTCCATTGACATTATCGATTTCTAAGGTATTTAGAAATAACATTTGCGATCGATACACCTGCATTGGAAAGTCGAGGGACACACTGAAAGTTGTACTATTTAACTGGACAAATCGGAAAGACCCAAATTGGACCCATGGGGCTGGATTCTTCGCCCCGCCACGCCACATTTCTGCCCCGACCCACCGGCGGGATTCTCCATTACACTGTCCGGTCAATGGGGTTTCCCATTGTGGGGCAGTCCCACACAGTCGGGAAACCCCCAAGTGCCGGCAAAATGGAGAATCCCGCCGGCAGAGAATCCCGTCCATGGTGTGCATATAATTATCTGGTCTTGGCCACACGAGCATTCAGCTAGTGTTGCTACAACTAAATGCTATCCAGTGACCGCCCCTACAAAGCAAATGTCTGATGATGACACATGGTAGGATGATCGAGTAGCTCATGTAAAAGCAAAAACAGTCGTTGCGAGAGATCTGAAATAAAAACAAAAATCCCAGAAATACTCAACAGGTCGGGAATCATCTGTGGAAAGAAAAATAGAGTAAACGCTTCAGGATTCTGACCTTCCATTGATATTTGATTGCTGATATTTTCATTCTAATCTCATGCTGAGCAATGATCACATATGAAAGATACTGCAGGGACACATTGGGCGGGCTTCTCCATCCAGGGACGCACGCGCGCGTTCCGTGATGGGACGGAAAATTGGCAAAATTGGAATCACTGGGCGCCTACTTGATTCTGATGCTCTGACCTTCCGCTGGAGGCAGGAATGAGGTCCACAACTGCATGCCAGCAGGAGCATGCAAATGGATATGAATGGCCAAGTTGCAACCATTTAGTGGATAATGCATCCTATGCTTCTGCCCTCCGTGAACCTCCAGTCCCTGCGGCCGAGAATCACATGGGCGCAGATCAAAAGAACAAAGAACAAAGAAACAAACAGCACAGGAACAGGCCCTTCAGCCCTCCAAGCCTGCGCCGACCATGCTGCCTGTCTAAACTAAAATCTTCTACACTTCCGGGGTCCGTATCCCTCTATTCCCATCCTATTCATGTATTTGTCAAGATGCCCCTTAAATGTCGCTATCGTCCCTGCTTCCACCACCTCCTCCGGCAGCGAGTTCCAGGCACCCACTACCCTCTGTGTAAAAAACTTTCCTTGTACATCTCCTCTAAACATTTCCCCTCGCACCTTAAACCTATGCCCCCTAGTAATTGACCCCTCTACCCTGAGAAAAGGTCTCTAACTATCCACCCTGTCCATGCCCCTCATAATTTTGTAGACCTCTATTAGGTTGCCCCTCAACCTCCGTCGTTCCAGTGAGAACAAACCAAGTTTATTCAACCTCTCCTCATAGCTAATGCCCTCCATACCATGCAACATCCTGGTAAATCTATTCTGCACCCTCTCTGAAGCCTCCAAATCCTTCTGGTAGTGTGGCGACAAGAATTGAACACTATACTCCAAGTGTGGCCTAACTAAGGTTCTCTACAGCTGCAACATGACTTGCCAATTTTTATACTCAATGCCCCAACCAATGAAGGCAAGCATGCCGTATGCCTTCTTGACTACCTTCTCCACCTGTGTTGCCCCTTTCAGTGACCTGTGGACCTGTACACCTAGATCTCTCTGACTGTCAATACTCTTGAGGGTTCTACCATTCACTGTATATTCCCTACCTGTATTAGACCTTTCAAAATGCATTACCTCACATTTGTCCGGATTAAACTCCATCTGTCATCTCTCCGCCCAAGTCTCCAAACGATCTAAATCCTGCTGTATCCTCTGACAGTCCTCATCGCTATCCGCAATTCCATCTGCCTTTGTGTCGCCTGCAAACTTACTAATCAGACCAGTTACATTTTCCTCCAAATCATTTATATATACTACGAACAGCAAAGGTCCCAGCACTGACACTTGCAGAACACCACTAGTCACAGCCCTCCAATTAGAAAAGCACTCTTCCATTGCTACTCTCTGCCTTCTATGATCGTGCCAGTTCTGTATCCATCTTGCCAGCTCACCTCTGAACCCATGTGACTTCACCTTTTGTACCAGTCTGCCATGGGGGACCTTGTCAAAGGCCTTACTGAAGTCCATATAGACAAAATCCACTGCCCTACCTGCACCAATCATCATGTGACCTCTTCGAAAAACTCTATCAAGTTAGTGAGACACGACCTCCCCTTCACAAAACCATGCTGCCTCTCGCTAATACGCCCACTTGCTTCCAAATGGGAGTAGATCCTGTCTCGAAGAATTCTCTCCAGTAATTTCCCGACAACTGACGGAATGCTCACCGGCCTGTAGTTCCCTGGATTATCCGTGCTACCCTTCTTAAACAAAGGAACAACATTGGCTATTCTCCAGTCCTCTGGGATAGCACCTGAAGACAGTGAGGATCCAAAGATTTCTGTCAAGGCCTCAGCAATTTCATCTCTTGCCTCCTTCAGTATTCTAATCAGATCAATTGAGGTCTCTACCAGCCTGGCCTTTGCATGGTGGACCTCACGGCAGGGCAATCCCTGCAAGGAGTCACCTCCTTGACCCATCACGCCAGGGCCACGTTGGTGGATACTATCCTAGCCCAACCGAGGGCCATCCCTCCCCCCCACAATGCACTGTCTGCCCACACTACCTCTATCTGACCCCCACCCACCCATGCCTTCTCCCAGGGACCCCACAGGGCCCTCTGTAAAGAGAGGTAAGTGCTGTGCAATCACATGCTTGAGTGATTGGAATGCACTTAATGCTTTGATTGTATTTACCTTATGTTTGCAAAGATTGGAATTTCACCACTTAGACACTGGAATGTGAATGGAGATGAATGAATCAAAGCTGCAGATGGTTTGTAGAAGCTGTCACTCACAGACCACTACGAGAAGGCTTGCAGCTAATGGATCTGTGGGAACCAGACTCAGGTCACAGCTATTCTCTTTGAGGAATGGACATGTGGAGCTTCAAGGTAAGTGTTACAGCTGTAATCCTTCTCACTGGCCCTGTCTGGACTTCTCTCATGCTGCCACAAAAGGGTCTCTTTTTCGGTGGGAGGGGTGGCGCGCTGTGGGGGTCCTCCATTATGGGGGTCCCTGGGGGTCCCGCATTACAGGGTTCCCTAGGGGATCCCCCTATTATAGGGGTCATGAGCGGGGGGTGGAGTCCCCATATTACAGCGGTCCCTGGGGGGCAACCCCCATTACTGGAGTCTCTGGAGGGAGAGGTGCCCCTATTACAGGGGTCTCTGGGGGGAGTACCCACTATTACAAGGGTCTCGGGAGCTGGTCGCCCTAGTATCGGGGTCCCAGTTGAGGAGGGTGTCCAGCCCCTCTGCTTGTATGCTGGGAGAAGGAGCACCATCTTATGATCTAATTTCCCAAAGTGCGGTCGGGGGATGGAACAGTAGGCACCCTTGATTTTTGAGTAGCAGTGGTCAAGAGTGGTGTTGACCCTGTTGGGACAGGGGATGTGCTGGTGGAAGTTTGGCAGTACACTCTTGAGGTTGGCCTTGTTGAAGTCCCCAGCCACGATGAACAAGGCCTCCAGGTGTTCTGTTCCTTAGTTGTTTATAACTGTGTACAGTTCATCCAGGGCCTACTTCACTTCTGCCTGGGGTGGGATGTAGACTGCTGTGATAACGGCTGAAGTGAAAACATGTGGAAGATACTATAGGCGGCACTTCACGGTTAGCTATTCCAGGTCCAGGGAGCAGTTGCCAGGGTCGCCACATCCAAGCACTAGGGGGAGTTGATGAGGAGGCAAACCCCATCACCCTTTGCTTTGCCTGATGACGCCGTGCGGTCTGCCCGGTGCATTGAGAAGCCTTCAGGTTGTATGGCACAGTCCGGTGAGGCAGGGATGAGGCATGTCTCTGTGAAACAGAGCACACGGCAGTCTCTTACTTCCCTTTGAGAGGTAAGTCGAGCATTAAGTTCATCCAGCTTGTTATCGATTGCTTGGATGTTTGCCAGGAGTATGCTGGGAGAAGGGTCTTGAAACCGCGTTGCTTCAGTCTCACCTGCAGACCGCCGTGTTTCCCTCACTTTCTTGGTTGGCGGCTGCGGCTGGATGGTCCCAGGATCTGATGGGAGAGGTCTGACCTTGTGGAAGGTAGGTGGTTGTATCTGGCGGGGTTCAGGGCATTGGTGGGGACCACAGCGCTGGTTACGTTTCCGGGGTCGCGTCTGGCAGGGTCGCGGGTTGAGGTAGGGGGGTTGCTGGGGGGACATGTTGGCAATCCGGTGGCTCCCAACGTTCTGCGGGCACGGGATTACCTTGCTGCACGTTCCGGTCCTCACGCGGGGTCTTGCCATTTCGGGGATCCTGGGTCGTGGGCAGTTGCTTCCTGAGGCAGGTTGTGCTGGGTCCCGTGGTCTGTTACCTCCCTGGGCGCTCCTGGGGTTGGGTCTTGAAGTAGGCCCAGTTGGGCCTTCACATGGATTTTTCTTTCTTCCATCTCCAGGTAGGTCAGATTGTTGGACGGGCCTCTCCGGGACTGGGCCGAGCGATCCGGGGACTGGCGCAGTTGTTAGGCTGGGTTCGGCGCTCTGAGTTCTGGGTCGGGTCCAAATCTAGGTCGGGGCTTCACTGCCTGTTTGGGCCCGATCTGCTTCCAGGTCGTGGAGGTCAGGTTGGGTCAGGTTAAAACGTCTCCATGGGACTCGGTGGATGTTCAAGCCTGCAAGAAAAGATAAAAGAGATGATGCACTATCAACTATGCAAAGACGAGAGTAGGATGTAATTGAGGCTTTATTACACTGAGATGTGTGGCCTCCTACAGCAGCTGACGGAATGGCTGCTGTACGGGAAGCACACATATTTATACTCCGCCTACTGGGCGGAGCCAGCAGGCAGGGATCTAGCCTCGTACCTGTTGTACAGGGGCCTTGTCGTAAAGCACCTATATCAACATCCTATATATACAATATATACATCAGTGGTGACTACCACATTCACCCCCTGTTAAAAAATGAGTCCGGCGGGGGTGGTGGAGAACTATATACAGAAATTCGTGTTTAAAAGGACAAGTATTATTACAAATTCAGGCGGTCCGGTGCCTTGATCTGTCGTTGAGAGCGTCGAATTGCGGGTGGTGACTCCGGCAGCAGCTTGGTCTTCGGTGACTCCGGGAACGAGTCGAAATCCTCTTCATCCTCAGGTATGAGCAAGGGGAGAACGAATTGTCCCGAAGCGGGGGCTGCGGTGGGAAGGGAGGGTGGCGCAGTGGCGGGGGGGGGGGGGGGCTGTGAAACCAGCTGGTGCCAGGTCCCGGGAGGCCGGGAGAGTTTTTGACCGTAGGGCCAGCTGGACGGCCCTCCAGACCGTCCCATTCTCCCTCTCCACCTGCCCGTTTCCCCTGAGGTTGTAACTGGTCATCCTGATCGAGGCAATGCCTCTGTTGAGTAGGTACTGGCGCAGCTCATCGCTCATGAATGAGGATCACAGGTCGCTGTGGACATTGGCAGGGAAGCCAAACAGAGTGAAGATGGTGTTGAGGGCCTTGATGACTGTGGCAGACGTCATATCGGGGCATGGGACGGCAAAGGGGAATCGGGAATATTCATCAACCACGCTGAGAAAGTACGTGTTGCAGTCGGTGGAGGGGAGGGGCCCTTTGAAGTCCACGCTGAGGCGTTCAAAGGGGCGGGAGGCCTTCACCAGGCGTGCACGGTGTGGCCAGTAGAAGTGCAGTTTACACTCCGCACAGACCTGGCAATCTCTGGTGATCACCCTGACTTCCTCGATGGAGCTGGGCAGATTGTGGGCCTTGATGAAATGGTAAAAACATGTGACCCCTGGGTGACAGAGGTTGTCGTGCAGGGTCCGGAGTGGGTCCACTTGTGCGCTGGCACATGTACCTCGGGATAGGGCATCGGGGGGCTTGTTGAGCTTACCGGGGCGATACAAAATCTTGTAGTTATAGGTGGAGAGCTCGATCCTCCACCTCAAGATTTTATTGTTTTTGATATTGCCCGCTGTGCGTTGTTAAACATGAAGGCAACCGACTGTTGGTCAGTGAGGAGAGTGAATCTCCTGCCGGCCAAGTAATGCCTCCAATGCCACACAGCTTCAACGATGGCTTGGGCCTCTTTTCCGACGGAGGAGTGCCGAATTTCAGAGGCATGGAGGGTGCGGGAAAAGAATGCCACGGGCCTGCCTGCCTGGTTGAGGGTGGCGGCATCGCTCTTGACTTGGAATGGTAATGTTTCGTTGATCACATGCATCGCGGCCTTGGCGATGTCAGCCTTGATACGATTGAAGGCCTGGTGAGCCTCGGACGTCAGAGGAAAAACAGTGGATTGAATCAGTGGGTGGGCCTTGTCCGCATAGTTTGGGACCCACTGGGTGTAATGCGAAAATAACCCCAGGCATCGTTTGAGGACCTTGGGGCAGCGGAGTTCCATGAGGGGGCACATGCGATCAGGGTCGGGCCCCAGAACTCCGTTCTGGACAACATAGCAGAGGATGGCTAAGCGGTTCGTGCTGAACACGCGCTTGTCCTTGTTATATGTGAGGTTCAGGAGAGTGGTGGTGTGGAGAAATTTGGCAAGGTTGGCGTCATGGTCCTGCTGATCGTGGCCGCAGATGGTGACATTGTCCAGGTACGGGAAAGTGGCCCGCAGTCCGCACCAGTCAACCATTCGGATCATCTCCCGTTGGAAGACCGAGACCCCATTGGTGACGCCGAAAAGGATCCGAAGAAAGTAGTAAAGGCGGCCGTCTGCTTCGAACGCAGTCCGTCTCACGGATGGGGAACTGGTGGTAGGCAGATTTCAGGTCCACTGCCACGAAGACTAGGCACTGTGCAATCTGATTGACCATATCAGATATGCATGGGAGGGGGTACGCATCGAGCTGCGTTTACCGATTGATAGTCTGACTGTAGTCAACGACCATCCTGTTTCTCTCCCCCGTTTTAACCACTACCACTTGTGCGCTCCAGGGGCTGTTGCTGGCTTCGATGATGTTTTCCCGAAGCAGCCACTGGACTTCAGACATGATGAAAGTCCTGTCCTGGGCGCTGTACTGCATGCTCCTGGTGGCGACGGGGTTAGGTTTGCAAAAAGGGAAGGCGGGTCGACTTTAAGGGTCGCGAGGCCGCACATGGTAAGGGGTGGAAGGGGCCTGCCGAATTTCAGGGTTAGGCTCTGGAGGTTGCACTGGAAGTCCAGGCTGAGTAGCAAGGCAGCGCAGAGGTCGGGGAGGGCGTAGAGGCGGAAGCCGCTGAACTCTACGCCCTGGACAGTGAGGGTGGCGATGCAGTAACCCCGGTTCGCCACGGAGTGATAACCGGAGGCCAGGGAGATTCTCTGGTTGGCGGGGTGTACCCCGAGGGAGCAGCGCCTTACCATTTTGGGGTGAATGAAGCTCTCAGTGCTCCCGGAGTCCAGGAGGCAGGAGATCTCATGCCCGTTGACCTTCACTTTAGTTGAAGCAGTCGCGAGGTTGTGTGGTCGAGACTGGACAATAGTGACCGAGGCGAGACGCGGCTGGTCGTTGATGTTTGCAGGCGATGAGCCGCCGGATGAGGTGCCCGATGGGCAGGGGTCATGAGTCGGGTAAGTGCCCATGGGCCACACATGTCGTGGGGGAAGCAAGATGGCGGCGCCCTAGGGCTGCACGTGTCGTGAGGAAGGCAAGATGGCGGCGCCCGTTGGTCCTGGGAGGAACAAGATGGCAGTGTCCACGGGCCGCACGTGTTGTGAGTCGAGTGATATGGCGGCATCCACTGGCCGCACGTGGCCTGAGGAGGGGAAGATGATGGTGGCCACCTGGGGGGTACCGGGACAATAGCGGCGATTGAGCGGAACTGGCACACTGCAGCGAAATGTCCCTTCTTGCCACAGGCCTTGCAGAGGGCGCTCCGTGCCAGGCAGTGCTGTTAGGGGTGTTTTTACTGCCCACAGAAGTAGCATTTGGGCCCCTCCAGGGTTGGTTGGCTGCCGCGCGGCACAGGTGTGGGGTTGGCTGAGGGCGGTCGCTGATGGGGCCCACGATGGGGCGGCCGTCTGTGGAGTCCACGATGCACAGGGGGGCTGGGCCGCTTGGTTGGATGCAGAGGCCTGAATGTTGCGTGATGCAACCGTAAGTGAGAGCGCTAGTTTTTTGGTCGCGCGAGGTCGAGCGTGGCCCCTTCGAAGAGGCATTGGCAGATGTAGTCAGACCCTATGCCAGTAACAAATGCGTCTCTCATTAGCAAATTCGAATGTTCCGTGGCCGAAACGGCCTCACAGTCACAGTCTCTAGCTAGGGCGAGCAGGGCGCGCCAGAAATCTTCCACCGACTCACCGGGAAGTTGGCACCGCGTGGAGAGGAGATGCCTGGCATAGATTTTGTTAGTCTGCTGAGCGTAGTTTTCCTTCAGTAGCACCATGGCCTCTGCGTAGGTCGGCGCGTCCTGGACGAATGGAAAGACGTTGGAGTCAGCCGTGTGTAAAGGATCTGGAGCTTCTGTGCTTCTGCAATTATGGCTGGTGCAGACCCGATGTATGCTTCAAAACAGGCTAGCCAATGTTCAAAGTCCTTTTTGGCGTTGTTTGCTTGAGGATGCAACTGCAGGCAATCCGGCTTGTTGCAGAGGTCCAGCTCTGAAAAACACAGTGTAATAAATTGATGCACTATCAATTACACAAAGACGAGAGTGGGATGTAATCGAGGCTTTATTACACTGAGATGTGTGGCCTCCTACAGCAGCTGGCAAAATGGCTGCTGTACGGGGAGCACACATATTTATACTCTGCTTACTGGGCGGAGCCAGCAGGTAGGGATCTATCCCCGTACCTGTAGTACAGGGGCCTTACCGTGAAGCGCGTATATCAACATCCTATATATACAATATATACATCAGTGGTGACTACCACAAGAGAGAGGTTAGTAATAATGTTAGTCTTAGAATTAAATTTTTTCGAGTATTAGAACGAGTATAAGATAAATAAAAAGAGGATCTGTTAGGGAGAGCTCGCAGATAGTCGCCTCGCTCCGGCGCCATCTTGCAAGTGTCCCTAGGTGGAGTATCCCCATTACAGGGGTCCCGGGGGGTGTGGGTCACTTCCGTATTCGGGGGTAGGGTGGTCACCCAGTTAATCCTGGGATGGGGAGGTTGCTGTGTGTTGCGGGGTTGGACAGCCGTGTGTGGTAAACCAGTGTATTGCATTGTGGGCAGAACAGGGCAGCACCATGCCACCCAGACACCCAAGCAGCAGTCGGGCGCATCCAGGCTTGGGCGCATCCAGGCTTGGTTGACCCAGGAGACAGCCACCAATGGGGACCCAGGGCGTGAATGACAGCAGACTGTCTCCACTCCCGATGTACTGTCTGGGGATCCATCTGGATGTTGCGTTAGGGCCTGTAAGGCCAGAAGGTTAGACACAGGTTCAGGTCACAGTTTAGTTATAGGGGCTAGGGCTCTACTCTGTCCATATGTTGTCACCTTAAACACCTGTTCACAATGTTACAATCTGCCTCGATGCTCTGTCAGATGGGTGTGAGGGGTGAGCTGGTGAGGACCGGCCAGAGAGGAGGCAGGGGTGGGGAATGGCTGGATGTTGTGGGTGACCTGGGCTCCCTACCCTGCCTAACCCCCAACTGTCCCTACCACTGCCACCCCAGAGCACCGATGGGAATGGTCAGCTCACCTGCAATCACCCAGGTAGACGTTGGAAAGCGCTACTGTGGGCAGGAGTCAGACATTGTCAAACAATACAGACCATCAGAGCGCATTGCAGAGTGGGTTGTCATCATCCTCCATCCCAGACCCGGTGTTACTGCCAACCCTGGGCCCGCACCCTGTAGTCTGGCAGGTGCGTATCACGGAGGGGGTTTCAGGCGAGGGGTGGCTGGGGGTTTGTGGAGGTGGGTGTGTGATGGTGGGATGTGGTGTCCGTGCCCCAGGTCTGTCCCCACTCCCCCTCCAAGTCTGTGAACCTGGAGGTGATCAGAGCAGCCGATGCGTTGGCCCTGCCGCACACGTCTGCCTGCCTGGGCCCCATGTCCTACCCATTCTCAGTCTCCCCTGCATCCACCTAAGTGGAGGAGACTGGACTTCATCGTCCCCCTCCAGAACATCGCCCCTCTGCTGAGCGATGTTGTGGAGGCACAACAGGCCGCCACGATGTGTGTGAACCTCTCAGCTGCATACTGGAGGGGCCCTCCAGAGAAGTCCAGACACATGAACCGCATCTTCAGAAGGCCAAAGCACTGCCTGATCATGCCCCTGGTTGCTGTCTGGGCGTCATTGTAGCTGGTCCCGGCGTCGGTCTGAGTCCTTCGGATGGCACATCATCAACCACTATCGTAGAGGATAACCCCCGTCACCCAGGTGCTCGTAGGGGGAAATGCATCCCATCGATCACCCCCTGGATCCGGGACATCCTGTCAATGGCAGCGAACCCAGTGGTCAGGCATCCTAGTGAGCTCGGTCCACATTGAAATGGATGTACTGTGCCAACTAGATATATGGCCTCCGTGGCAGCGTGGCTGCACCTGTGCATTGAGGTCTGTGAGATCCTGGACAGGTCCCCACTTGGTCTGGCATAAAGGTTCAGTGCAACCACCTTGACGGCCACCGGGAGCGGGTGTCATATCCCGCGGTGCCAGAGGCGCCATGATCTGGCAGATATGTTGCACTGTCTTCCTGCTCAGCCGGAGTCTTCACAGTATACTCGGTCTGGCAGGTCCTCGAATCAGTGCCGCTGCTGGTGCACGCCAGGGCTCATGCGGCACCTCCTATGCACCTCCTCCTCCTCAGCCTCAGTTGTGCATTCAGTTCTCCATCCTGGGTGGCTGCCTGCTGTTTCTCTGGAGCACGCTCCACTGCTGCGACCATCTCCTCCTCGAGGACTGCCAGCTTATACAGCCGTAGGTCATCCACCAGGACTGCGGCGACTAGCAGGAAGCCCACCATTGCTGGTTGAATTCCAATATCCATGTCTGCAGGGGGACGAAAGGCTGAAATGTTAGCATGATGTGTACCCCTGTGCCCAACCAGGTCCATCAGGCTACATGGTGGCCCGGTTGACAGTGGGGGCTCTGTCCCCGTATGCCCCCCCCCCCCCCAGCTCCACACCCTGGCTCTGTCAGTATCTGGCACCATCGCAGCCTCTGATCCTGGCTCCCATCGCAGCCTCTGATCCTGGCTCCCATCCCTGAAGCCAGGGGTACTGTCGGCTGGCGCTGCCCTTGCCAGCAGTATGCTCTGTGGCGGCTCTCATATTTGCGGCTCTCTGTGTCCTTTCCCCTCTCCCTCGCTCAGCAGCTACGAAGCCGGTTTCACGATTTTTAAAAGCACAAGTGAACCACGCCATCGGAAATGCAGCCCATTGGAGACAGAGAATCGCGGAAGCCCCAGGGTATATTGGGTCAGGCCTGGTAATGATATGCAAATGATATTTACTGTACGTGTGTTCCTGTGGTAAACCACTGTATTGTATTGTATTGTATTGTTACATGCCTGGGCTTGTCCCTGCTGGCCTTGGGCTCATGTAGAAAGGTGGCTGGATGACCAGCTACAACTCCCAGGGCAATGGACAGGTGGAGAGAGAGAACGCGATGGTCTGGAAGGCCGTCGTCCTGGCCCTACGGTCTAGAAGTCTCCCAGTTTCCCGCTGGCAGGAGGTCCTCTCCAATGCGCTCCACTCCATCCCGTCGCTTTTGTGTACTGCCACCAACGAGACTCCTCACGAGTGTATGTTTGCCTTCCCCAGGACGTCCACCTCCGGGGTCACGCTCCCATCCTGGCCGACAGTCCCAGGGCCCGTCCGGCTATAGGAGCATGCGAGGAGCCATAAATCAGATTCCCCTCGTCGAGAAGGTCCTGCCCCTCCATGCCAATCCACAAGATGCCTACGTGGCACATCATGACGGGCAGCAGGACACAGTCTCCCTCCGGGATTGGCACCTGCAGGTTTCCCAGCGACCATCACCACCACTCCCGACCCTACACCATCTTCCCCCACCCCTGCCCATCTACCTCAAGAACTGGCACCCGCAGGCTCACCGGCGACAAAGACCACCACCTCCGCCCATACACTGCCTCCCCCTCCACTGACTCAACAACTGGGTGAAGAAGAAGACAGAACACTCCTGGATGCGCAGGTCTCGACACCGGTGCCCACACCACAGCCGGGACTGAGGCGATCACGGCGGAAGGTCAAGGCCCCCAACAGACTTGATCTTTAAGCCCACTTCACCCCTGCTGGACTCTTTTTAACAGGGGGTGAATGTATTGTATTGTATTGTATTGTTACATGCCTGGGCTTGTCCCTGCTGGCTCCCCCTGTGGTTCCTCCCCTCGGGCTCATGTATGAAGGTGGCTGGTCTCTGCCTCTGATCCAGTTCGGGATCAGAGGCCAAGAGGCTTTCTGTTTAGTGTACTAAAGTCTCAGTTACGTTTATCACTCGTCGTGTGTTATTGATGGTGTATCAGTTCCGGACTGCAATGGTGCTGCTGTCGAGGTGACGGAAAATTGCGATTTGGCATCAAATCAGCACCCGCCGCGCTTTCGGCGTAGGAACCGATTCTCCGCCGAATCATGTTTCCACGTTCCAGCATCAGCAGATGGAGAATCATAGTCTCCGAAGCAGAGAATCTTGCCCATTATCTGAGAGAGTATTCACTTCCTTTTGCTGAGAAAGGGAAAAGGGATCATTTATCATCAACATAAAATTATGTAGCTGATGGCCACAAGATGTCAGTCTTCTTATGTTAAAACACTGAAGAGTTTTGAGAGTACATGTCGAATCTGAATAAGGAATGGTAGCAGCAGGATGCCATTCAGTCTTAGCCTTTCAGTAGGATGTAGCCATGCTGGCCACGCAAAATGGACACTGAGCCAAACTAAAATGGATGACAGCAGGGAAAGCCTGTTTAGTGAGAACAGACAGCCTGCTCTCAACTAATTAGCATTTTGCAAGCAGCAAACCAGTTTTCTGGCCAGGTGCAGATCTCCAAGCCAAAGGTGTTAATGGCAAAGCGCTTAACATCCTGATGAGGCGGCCCAGATCCAGACACACACAATGGCAACATTTCCATCTCAATGTAGCACTTAATTGGTGGAGTAGACAGGATGGCACCAGAGTAACAAATATCGAAACCACCCCCCAACATCGAGGAAAGCCCCGCATTGGAGGATTTCGAAGGTAGCCGTTTGGAAACGTTCCAATCGGTACCGAAAGGTAGAGCCCGCCTAGAAGGGGGCAAGGACATTAGAGAGGGGTATAAAAGCAAATTCCCCACAGAGCCCGGTCTGTTAAACCCGTGCTCCGGCTCTGACTGACATCTGGCATCCTGACTCCAGCCGTTGAGCACCAGCCGCCGAAACCGTAAGTTCAACGCTCGCTACGCGATCCAAGCCCACTAGACTCCCAAGTACCAGAACGCTTGCTGAAGGCTGCAGTGCCAGACCAGGACGAAGGCCTCGTTCTCTGACCTTGCCTGTTCCTGTTAGATAAGTATTCTGTTCACTTAAAGTTTAGTTATAGCTTAGTCTCTTAGTGTGTGCATGAGTATTTATTATAACTGTATAATAAATATTGATCGTTTGAACTTTACTAATCGGTGTATCGTCTTTATTACTTTGAACTTGACCTTGGAATACTTGTGACGTTGAGGAACTGTGTTTAGTGCAACATTTAGTGGCGACTTCCTGACGGGACACGGTTGTAAGTGGAAACCCCACACCGTCCAGGACCCTGAAATTTGAATTGGAACTCCAAATTGCAGATAAAGAAAGAGATCACAAGTATTCAGGGTGTTCAAAATAATAAGCGAAATTCGGAAGTGTGTTTAGTGCATGCGTACTAACAGGGCTGTAAGGTAAAACTGAAAGCTTTTTGTTGCGACAAACTTTCGGTAGTTTTGTGATCGGAAAATAGCGTAAGCCGTACCCTTTTCTCGAAACACCACCCCAGCAACCCCCTGTTCCAAATTATAAAAAGAGAGTCAGAGGAAATGGCCATGCAGGCAATGGAACGTCTGATGGATCCAGCAAAGTTTGTGGTCGCAGCGACCAGCAGCAGTAGCAGAGTAGGCCAGTGTCCCACGTGGGAGCTGGAACTCCGCAAATATTTACAAGGAAAGGGATGGCCCTTTTGGAAAGAGTTTTGTGCAAACGAGGAGACAGGTCCCGGGAGTATAGGTCATACTTGGTGGGAGAACCTCTCTCAAATACACAAAAGGAATCTAGGTAAAGCACGCAAGCCGATGGCGATTGTGTCCTGTTTGGCACAGTTGCGAGGCGCAGAGGAGGTCATCAGGACGCTCCGGACAGATTTAGAAGAGAGGAATAGGATGAGTAAGGTCGATGTCAGGGA
This sequence comes from Scyliorhinus canicula, assembly GCF_902713615.1. Lineage (NCBI taxonomy): Eukaryota > Metazoa > Chordata > Chondrichthyes > Carcharhiniformes > Scyliorhinidae > Scyliorhinus > Scyliorhinus canicula. The sequence continues at coordinate 96,678,674 of NC_052149.1, forward strand.
CGTCGAGAAAGAAAACCTGGAATTAAAAGGGAAGTTGGCAGAGAAGGATAGAGAGGTGGATGATGCCAAGAGGGCTCATCAGTCTTGTCTAGCTCATCTGAACAGTTCCCAGACCCAGTATGAGAAAGCCTATCAGGACGTGCAACGTGCCGTTCTGATAAGACAGGAATCGGAAAAGCAGGTGGAGGCATTGCAGAGGCAATGTTCCGATCTCAAAGCAGCTTTGAGAGCACTCCATGCTGCAACGACCGAACAAAGACAAAGCACAGTTGACCACGCGAAATGCAGGAAACAGATTGCGGAACTGCAATCTCTGCTTTCGGTGCAGAATGGCTTCCAAAGCACCTTTGGGGCACAGTTAGATGGAGAAAACGCCCCAGATTGGCAGGAATTAAGTGAGACAGCGCAGCGTTATGTTCAGGGAACATGTGCGCCAGCAGCTCAGCAGAAACGACAGGCACCCCAACCCCCCACAGCTCAGATCATAACCGCACCCTTGAATCCCGTAACCACACAGAGAAAAGCCGAATCCGAAGGCGCCCCAGACATAACTTACACCACCCCTTTAACAGTAACCCAGCTAAGGGACGCTTGTGAAAAGATCACTCCGTTCCTCCCCACCGCAGACCCCCACCAGTTTTTCGCTAAAGTAAAACAGCAGGCTACCATGTACGGCCTGGATGAGAGAGAGCAGGTTAAGCTCACAGTGCTGAGTTTAGACCAGAGCGTAGTAGCAGCCCTCCCCGACCCACAGAACGTGGCAGGAGGCAGCCTAGAGGAGATGCACACCGCCATTTTAGATGCCATCGGGTACAATAGAGGTGACCCCGTAGAAGGATTGAATAAGTGCAGGCAGAAGAGATCCGAACACCCCACAGCATTCGCAGGAAGGCTGTGGATTCATTTCAGCGCAGTTTTCGGACAGCTAGATAGAGCGCATTTAACCCGTGAAAACATGGTTAAGTGGACGCGCACAATTATCTCACACGCAACAGAAGCAGGACAGAGCACTTGCAATAGTTACGACCCCTCAGAAGAGGCCCATAACGAAAAATGGGTCCTGAAAAGATTGTCCCGCGCTTGGGAGCAATCGCTTCAGGCAAAAGGAAAAGTTAGATCCCCAGAAGAGGCTCAGGCTGCTGCAGATATCCAAGCAGTCAGAGAGCACCAGAAGCCCGCATGGGTAAATGAAGGCAAGAGCAGCCCTCAACAGAAAGGACAGGAATGCTATAACTGTGGACAGTTAGGGCATTGGGCAAAAGAGTGTAATGCACCCCAGCGATCTCAGAGAGGCCAGCAGACAGGCACTCTGAACCGCAACAAAGCAAAACCCATCCACAATGTAGCAGTACAGTCAGGACCCACCAATGTGGACGAGACGAACTGACGGTGTTCGGGCTCCCCCACTTGGGTCTGTGACACACTATGGGACTCATCAGGGAGGCCCGTAGTCACGGCGAAAGTCAAAGGGAAGCCCATAGAGTTACTGTGGGACACAGGAGGATCCCGCACCACCATTAACTCCACAACCACGGCACACTCAGACACGTGGCCGACCACCTCCACCATCACACTTAGCGGGTTCACCGGACACTCGCAGCAGGGGCACATTACAGCACCCATAGCAATTCAGCTAGGGAACATTAGCACAAGGCACCCCGTAGTTCTAGTAAATCTTCCCCGGACAGCAGAGCACATCCTGGGGATAGATTTTATGAACGCTCATAGCTTGTCGTTCGACCCAGTGAACCAGTGTGTCTGGCGAATGGCTAGATCAGACAGAGCCCCAGCCACCCTCACAGTAGGAGACTACGCTAATCGGATTAGCGCAGTGGGAGAGTACTCATTCGACCTGACTACACTCCACACCGACAGACAAATTAAGGCCCTACTGAACAAACACAGGACAGCATTTGCAAGTCACCGTCATGACTGTGGCAGAATGACTGGACAAGTTCATGTTACCGGACAGGACCCCCGACCGCAAAAGCAATATAGATTTCCCCTTGAAGCAGAGGTGGAAATAGAAAAAGTTATAGGTAGCTTGTTGGACCAAGGTGTACTGAGAACGGTAGCCTCCACCAACAATGCCCCTATTTGGCCAGTGAGGAAGCCCGATGGATCATGGCGTCTGACCATCGATTATCGGGAACTCAATAAAGTAACCCCCGCAGTAGCCCCAACGGTAGCTACTAGTCCCGAGACCATGCTCAAGCAGGGTCTCAACGCCAAGTACTTCACGGTATTGGACATCAGTAATGGATTCTGGTCAATACCATTGGCAAAAGCGTGCCAATACAAATTCGCATTCACTTTTAAAACTCAGCAGTACACGTGGACATGCCTCCCACAAGGATTCCACAATTCCCCCTCCATTTTCCACCGACAGCTGGCAAGTGGATTAGAAAAATTTTCCCGACCCGAATGTCTGGTACAGTATGTAGACGACCTACTACTGCAGACAGACACAAAGGCAGAGCACATTTCGCTTCTGGCCGAACTCCTGGAACTCTTGACTGAAATTGGCTGTAAAGTTAACCCGAAAAAGGCCCAAATATTGGAAAGTAAAGTGATGTATTTGGGATCAGTCATCACGCACGGCAAACGCGAGATCGAATTCAAAAGAATTGATTCGATTGTCAAATTGCCCCTTCCCCAGAATGTTTCAGCCCTCCGGTCGTTTTTAGGACTGGTTGGCTATTGTCGGAACCACATAGACGGATTCGCGACAAAAGCCGCCCCACTTTCAGACCTCCTTAAGAAAGGAGCCCCCTGGGAATGGCTTCCGCAGCATACAGGCGCTGTGGAAGAGTTAAAACGAGCCCTTAGTGCAGCACCCGCGCTGCTAGTCCCCGACCAACTTTCCCCGTACGCAATCGAGGTAGCGAGCACCGATCTGACCCTCTCGGCCGTGTTGCTTCAGGAACGGCACGAGCAGCTAAGACCAGTGGCTTATGCCTCCCGACTGTTAGACCCGGTAGAACAAGGATTTTCGGCCTGTGAGAGGCACCTCCTTGCTGTCTTCTGGGCAGTACAGTACTTTTCATACATAACCGGACTAAACCCCATCACCATTCTAACCGAACACACACCCACACAGCTACTACTAGACGGTCGACTGAAGGACGGTTCAGTTAGCCAGATTAGGGCAGCTAGGTGGACCCTACTTTTACAAGGACGGGACATTACAGTAAAACGGACACGCACACACACATATTTAGCAGACAACCTCCAATACCCCGGACAGCCCCATGACTGTGAAATTGTAGCTCCCCTGCATAACACAGGACCCTTTTTAGCAAAAACACCCCCCAGGAAGATAGGGAACCCAAAACAAAGCCCCCAGCCCACAGACACGTGTGGACCCTTGAGGATTTATGTAGACGGTTCCTCCACAGTTTTAAATGGTGAGCGTATCACAGGATGCGGCATCTATGTAGAGGACGCGCAGGGGCGCGCTCTCGAAGAGATAGCTCTTAAGTTACCAGGTCACTTAGGCGCGCAGGCAGCAGAGCTAGCAGCCATAGCGTACATAGTGGACCACCCCGATTCTTTCCCCAGCCCAGCAGACATATATTCAGACAGCTTATATGTATGCAATAGCCTAACAGATTTTCTGCCCCTGTGGAGGACACGAGGTTTTGTCTCCGCAGACGGAAAACCCCTTCCATCAGCCCCCTTACTCCAGCATATCCTAGAGAAAGCGAAGGACAGGACCTTCGGCATTATAAAAGTTCGCAGCCACCATAGGTCATCACCCCCGGGAATGTAAAAGCCGACGCATTGGCTAAGGCAGGTTCCAGGAGAGGACACTTATGGACCCCCCCAGCTAGCGCACCAGCTAGCGCCCCTGTGAGCGCAGTACAAGTCTCACAAACAGAGGTTAAAGATCTCGTAGCAGCACAGAAACAGGACAGAGACCTCAGGGAGGTTTTCAAGGGAAACTTTGTGCCTGCGTACGAACACTTTAAACACACACTGACCACACATGAGGGTGTGATCATTAAGGACCAACTTTATGTGGTCCCGAAGCAGGACAGGAATCAGATGATTGCCTTGTTCCATGACGGACACGGGCATCAGGGAATTGATGCAACAACGAGGCACCTCAGGCAACTCTGTTGGTGGCCTAATCTCAGGACTGATGTCACACATTACATAGAGAATTGCCTTATTTGTGCACAGAATAACCCGGAGCGGTATTCCAAGAAAGCACAACTTCGGCATACTCGCCCAGTTAACGGCCCTTGGACAAACCTCCAGATCGATTTTATAGGTCCATTGCCCCCTTGTAGGAATGGCTATAAATACGTTCTGGTGGTCATCGACACCTTTACCAAATGGGTAGAGGCATTTCCCTCACGAACAAACACAGCAAAGACAGCTGCAAAGATCCTGACCCACCACATCTTCACGAGATGGGGTTTACCCCGAAGTATCGATTCGGACCAGGGATCTCACTTTACAGGACGGGTCATGAGGAACGTCCTGACAATATTCAGAATCACACAGAACTTTCATATTGCGTATCATCCACAGTCCAGCGGGATTGTGGAGCGCATGAATCGGACCCTAAAAACTACCCTTAGGAAAATGGTTCAAGAGAATAATTCCACATGGGATTCAGTGCTCCCATTTGCACTTATGTTCATAAGGAACACTGTCTCCACATCTACAGGATACACACCACACACACTCATGACCGGACGCCCTATGAAAGGTACAGAATTCCTTTTAGGACTGGACATGACAAGCCCCGAAGTGACGGCCCTCACACATGAAAAGGCAGTTAAAGATCTAGTTGAGACTGTGAGGTCTGCACAGCTCGCAGCCGCAGTCCAGCTAGGGAAACGCCGACAGCAACGTACTGCCTGTTTCAATAAGACCGTACACACCACAGAATTCCAGGTTGGGCAACAGGTAATGTTATCTGTTTATAACCCCAGCAGTTTTTTGGCTCCAAAATATTCCGGTCCCTACTCAATTTCGGACAAAATTAGCCCCTCCGTTTACAGGATAAAGTATCCTAATGGGAAGACCGCGTGGTTCCATATAAACCAGTTAAAGGCATATGGAACACAGGCCAACCATGCTCACCATGTCCTGCTGGATGCAGCAGAACACTTCACCCCGCCCACCAGAGACACTTTTCCACCATCCCCCTCACAGACCAGTTCATCCACGGACTCGCCCACGACTCCGCCCACAGACCACTACAGACCACGCCCCGACACGCCCACAAGCTGCCACAGCAGAGACAGCAGGACTGACACTGACTCTGAAGACAGCGACAGCACACAGCCATACAGCCCACACTGCACCAACTACGACCCCGACTCCAGTGACCCCATGGAAGTCACCTACCTCAAATATCCAGAACCACCACCCGACCCCGACTACCCCGACAACACACTCGACACTACACAATGGCACAGGGACAATTCCTACAGACTTGTCCGCAATGACGAGAGTGACCCCCGGTCACACAATTCCAAAGTTTCATGCCTGATCCACACAAGGGTGTGGGATCCGGGAGAGCAGGACGACACGGTGTCTGACTCCCGACACGGCAACCCCTTTGTGACCCTGTTCACAGAGGCAGAATCAAAGTGAGGTGTCCAGATGATGTAAGATAGGAATCGTTTGAGGGAAACGATGTCCTTTCTGATGGAACCTGCACGTATGTTTGTCTTCGTTTTATGTTTGTTTGTCTCAGGATTGTACATTGTTCAGCTGGAGGATGGACATCTTCTTTTCAGCTGAAAAGATTGTGACCACCTCACATACACGTTAGTTTGTCCGCAGATACCTTTGAGAACTTCGGTTTGATTGGAGATCTTTCCAAAGTTGTAAGGCCACACGCCAAATAGCTTGTCCGCAGATATCTCTGAGAACTTCAGTGATGTCCTCAGTTGGAGCATCTTGGCTCCCTTGGTTTTTTTTAGGTGCCCCTCTATTCGGCGAAATAGAGGCTGCAAGTCATGGTAAACACATTCGTACCCGTTTTTTCCAGGTTACTCAGGCAGTGGACAAACGGCACTGAGGACCCGCCCTGTCTGAGAACCAACCCTTGGTCAGCCAAGCTCGGGTATGGCACAGCACGCCCTACCCGGGGATTCCATCCAACTCGTACCCGTAGCGGCCCATACGCAACTCATTTGGATGTTTGTTTCCAAGTTTGTTTTCATTTTACGTTAGGTAGCCCTTCGGCCACCATCCCACATGCTATTTACATCCGGGAACATTCGGATGGTAAATCAGCAAAGCCTGCGAGACGGCTCGCAGAAGGAAGGATTGTTAGGTGTATGCTGGTCTTTAAATTCGCTTTTTGAAAAAAAAAAATGAGGGGAGTCACAGGGTGTGACCATAGCCAGTCATTTTAAAGGGTCAATTGGGTTTTGAAAGACAGATGCACTAACAAGTAAAGGTCTTAAACTGTGTATTGACAGATACTGTGCTTGATCCCAAAGGTTTCAAAGGACGAGACAGAGGTCGAAGCCAGGATTGTCAATACCGGAGGAAGAAGGAAGAGAAAGAAGAAGAACAGCAAAATGATGGAAGCCCACTTATTACTGTTTAATGTCATATGTATATGTGTGGAAACAAGACACGTTTCCCCCACAACCCCCACCGTAAATGTTTCAATTACAGCAAACCCCCAGTGCTCAGCTCTGATCAGCGAGGTTCAGACCTGGTGTACTAAATTCATGACGTGGTACTCCATGTCCTATATAATCGAATCACTGTTGGTGATCGCGATCCTCATCATACTAGTGCAGACCCTCAGGTTGAGGAAATGGAAGAGGAGAGCCTCTCGTTCCAGCACCTCACCCATCTATAGAGTTCAATCCCCCATCTTCGGATTCCACCAAACCCCTCAACCCCTCACTGATTACAACACTCTGTAAATAAAAATTCAGCCATGTATTATATTGTTCCATACTCGACTGCCGAGTTGGGAAGTGTGATGTTGTGGTATGAATGGTTAAGATTTTAGAGTGATGAAATGTTAAGTTAAGGTTAAGGTTAATAGTGATAGGTAGAGGTTCCCAGTTGTAGTAATGCATGTCCCTTTGACATAGGGCCAAGTAGAAATGTTAGTTAAAATTTTTTTTTTCTCTTCTTCCCATAGTTTAAGAACAGAGTAGAACAGGAACTGGCAAGAGGTCAGAACACAAGGAAGGCAAAGTACATAGGTGATCCTTCACAATAGTATGATTGTGAGGATCACAAGGAGGGAATGTAGCCATGCTGGCCACGCAAAATGGACACTGAGCCAAACTAAAATGGAAGACAGCAGGGAAAGCCTGTTTAGTGAGAACAGACAGCCTGCTCTCAACTAATTAGCATTTTGCAAGCAGCAAACCAGTTTTCTGGCCAGGTGCAGATCTCCAAGCCAAAGGTGTTAATGGCAAAGCGCTTAACATTCTGATGAGGCAGCCCAGATCCAGGCACACACAATGGCAACATTTCCATCTCAATGTAGCACTTAATTGGTGGAGCAGACAGGATGGCACCAGAGTAAAGAATATCGAAACCACCCCCCAACATCGAGGGAAGCCCCCGCATTGGAGGATTTCGAAGGTAGCCGTTTGGAAACGTTCCAATCGGTACCGAAAGGTAGAGCCCGCCTAGAAGGGGGCAAGGACATTAGAGAGGGGTATAAAAGCAAATTCCCCACAGAGCCCGGTCTGTTAAACTCGTGCTCCGGCTCTGACTGACATCTTGCATCCTGACTCCAGCCGTTGAGCACCAGCCGCCGAAACCGTAAGTTCAACGCTCGCTACGCGATCCAAGCCCACTAGACTCCCAAGTACCAGAACGCTTGCTGAAGGCTGCAGTACAAGACCAGGACGAAGGCCTCGTTCTCTGACCTTGCCTGTTCCTGTTAGATAAGTATTCTGTTCACTTAAGTTTAGTTATAGCTTAGTCTCTTAGTGTGTGCATGAGTATTTATTATAACTGTATAATAAATATTGATCGTTTGAACCTTACTAATCGGTGTATCGTCTTTATTACTTTGAACTTGACCTTGGAATACTTGTGACGTTGCCTATACGGCAACTGGCGACTCCAGAGCTAAATAATTACATAGAACAGAGCCTAGTAGTGTTAAGCACACGTCGAACTCGGAGGCGTGTTAATACACTCCAATAAACGCGTTTTACGCCCATAGTAAAACGTGCAACAAGGAGCATACTTTATCTTTTACCTCAGATTCATCAGCACCACTCTCATTTCCCTCAAGTCTCTTAGTATCAAAGAGCGTGATTCTCCGGAAAGATTTCTAAGTATGTTAACTGCCGCGAGCTTTCTGCCGCTCGGCCTGGCGAGGCTGGCAACGCAACACAACGCTAATTAGTGCACTTAACGAGGTCCCACAGGCTTCACGCCGCAAATGAAGGCGCGCCACCGATTCACCGGGACCACTGCCTCTTGCTAACAAGGTCATGCAGCATTTAGACAAGACTTGCACAGCCAACCTCACTCAACTCGCAGCCATGGCGTCGAGATGCAGTCCCAAGGTTTGGAGCTGTGGACCTGGGGAGGCTCCTCGGTGTGGTCGAGGCCAGGAGGGATGACCTCTTCCTCCAAGGGTCCCAGAAGGTGGACCACCGGGAAGCTAGTGCCGCCAATGATAAAATGGCAGTGGCTGTCAGCTCGGGAAGCGTGACCAGGAAGATGGGCCTCAAGTGCCACAAGAAGGCCAACGACCTACAATGGGCAGCATGGGTGAGTTGACACCAACACCTCCCCCCCGGGACTTTTCTGCCCCCACGTGAGCACCCCCCAACCTCCATGCAGCCCCCAAACCTCCCTTCACTCCCCTGCTTTAAACCACAACTCCTCTTTCACCCCACTCCCCCCACCCCCCTGCCCCCGAGCCCTTCCTTCAACAGGCCCCCGCCAATGTGAACCAAATGTGAGACAACTGATGTCCTCTCTGTGTCCCTGCAGAAGAAGTTCTCCCACAATTGCTGGGAGAGGGCCCAGACTGACAAAGGAGTGCCGGACATAAGAATCCTCACGACCTTGGTGGAATGGACCCTGGAAGTGATGGGGGTGGCTGAGGACAGAGCGGTCACCAATGCTGAGGTTGGTGCATGCCGCAGAAGTGAGGATCCACCGGGCCCCACTCTTAGGACCTGTTAAACATGAGTTGTCATTGCCATACACACTGACCCATCCCTCCCACTGACCACATGACCATTCTCCTGCAAGTCCTAAATCCGATGGTACGGGCCCAACCGGGCTGACCCTTACCCCTGCCTCCTATGAGACCACCTCAGAGGAGAGCTCCGAGGATGCCATGATCGATATGTCACAACTGTTACACCCACCCTCCATCAATGCAGAGATATGCATCTCGATAGGGAATGTTAGTGTTCAGACATCTGGGGCACAATCTGGTAAGCACCACACAGTTGCTGATGTACATCAGGTGGAGGCAGTAACACCCAGCTGAGACAGCAGCTGGATCCCAGGACCTAGCTGGGTCCCAGACAGATTCTGAGCCTATGGACCGGACGTGCTCAAGCTGATGGAGATGTTAGTGTGCAGTCGGGACATTCAGAGGGAGATGTTAGCGATACTCCAGCAGGTCCATAACAGATAGAGGAGTCCTGGAGGCTATGATGCAGGAGATGCCACCGGCAATGCGTGGCATCAAGGCAACACGGTTAGAGTGGCAACAGCAGTGGAGAGCCAAGTGCACGACACCGGCACCATTAGTGACGGTGTCCAAGGCGTGGCGCAGTCAGTGACGGCCATGGCTGACGGCCTTAGCAGAATGTCCGACTTGCTGGGGGACGCAACCCAGTATTGTAGTGATCTCTGTATGTGCATATACATAAGGGGTTAATGTGAAATCAGTAGCACCACATGATCACTAGAGTGCCAAACCAACAGGGTATAAAAAGCAACCACATTGTGTCTCTCCCTCTCTCTTGGGTGCACTATGACCAGGGCAGTATCAGATTAGTTCAGATGACTAGTGGAGTTACGTATAGTTACTGTAGTTAGATCTTGTTAACCTTATCACTAGTATCAAAGTTAAAGTAAAGAACTCATGCAATTATTGCTTTAGTTACTCAATAAACCTTTTGTTACTACTGGACGAGTTCGATTCTTCTTCATCGAGATTCAGAAGACCTCATCGTTAACCAAGGATTGAGTAGCACATGTTACCTACCACACAGGTAACAAAACATGGTACCAGGCATGTTGGCTTTAACAGAACTAGTTAGATTAGGTTTGACAAAAAGAGAAGAAAATTCAGACATGATATTCGACTGTGGAAGACTTCGCAACAGATGGATCCTCGACAACTAAACAATTCGATGGACCACATTCAAGTAGCAATGCAGCTGAAAACTGATGGTTCTTAAGTAATAACTGGAAAAGGTTTATACAAAAGTTCCAAGCATATATGGCAGCTAATAATTGAAACACGGTCTCTGAAGAAAGGAAAATAGCAATACTACTCGGAAGAGCAGGACATGAAGCTATAGAGATCTATAACTCCTTAATTTCTTGAAAGGTGAAGACAAGACTAAATTTAAGATGATTATTGCAAAATTTGAAGAACACTGTAAAAGTCAGTCTGGTGAGATGCTGGAAAGATTTATCTTTTGGCATAGATGCCAGTTAAACAGTGAGCCCATCACTGATTTTATTACAGACGTCCAGGTACTAGCACAAGGCTGTAATTATGCTGATTTCAGAGATGCTATGATATTGGATCAATTAATTTATGGACTATCTGAAAAATATTTGAGGGAAGAACTTTCACAAAAAAAGTATTTAACATTAGAAATCACTATACAAAAATGGCTTGCTTATGAACAAAAATGAAAATCAATACTTTGAGTCTTTACAAAGACAGAATCATTACCTAGATCAGTTGCTAAACCAGAGACACTCGGTTGCTAAACTCGAGACACTACACTTGTAGTGTCCCCCACCCTTCCACCTCCTCTAACCTAAGGGGTTGAGTGAAATCAGGTAAGCTCTTCCTTTCTTTTTCTTGTTTTATCTATAGGGGATGGCAGGGAAGGCAATACAATGTTCGTCCTGCAGAATGTTTGAGCTGAGGGACGCCGTCAGTATCCCTGCTGATTTCATCTGTGGGATGTGCACCCATCTCCAGATCCTCAGAAACCGTGTTAGGGAACTGGAGCTGTAGCTGGATGAACTTCGGATCATTCGGGAGGCAGAGGTAGTCATAGATAGAAGCTTCAGGGATGTAGTTACTCCGAAGAATAAAGATAGATGCGTGACGGTAAGAGGGGCTGGGAGGAAGCAGTCAGTACAGGGATCCCCTGTGGTCGTTCCCCTTAGTAACAAGTATACCGCTTTGGATACTGTTGGGGACGATGACTTACCAGGGGTAAGCCATGGGTACAGGTCTCTGGCACAGAGTCTGTCCCTGTTGCTCAGAAGGGAAGGGGGAGAGGAGTAGAGCATTAGTCATTGGAGACTCCATAGTTAAGGGGATAGATAGGAGATTCTGTGGGAACGAGAGAGACTCGCGGTTGGTGTGTTGCCTCCCAGGTGCCAGGGTCCGTGATGTTTCGGATCGTGTTTTCGGGATCCTTAAGGGGGAGGGGGAGCAGCCCCAAGTCGTGGTCCCCATAGGTACCAACGACATAGGTAGGAAAAGGCAAAGGGATGTAAGGCAGGAATTCAGGGAGCTAGGATGGAAACTTAGATCTAGGACAAAGAGAGTTATTATCTCTGGGCTTTTACCCGTGCCACGTGCTAGCGAGACGTGGAATAGGGAGAGAGAGCAGTTGAACACAGGGATGGTGCAGGAGGGAGGGTTTCAGATTCCTGGATAATTGGGGCTCATTCTGGGGTAGGTGGGACCTCTACAAACTGGATGGTCTACACCTGGACCAGAGGGGTACCAATATCCTGGGGGGGAAAATTTGCTAATGCTCTTCGGGAGGGTTTAACCTAGTTCAGCAGGGGATTGGTAACCTGAATTGTAGCTCCAGTATACAGGGGGTTGAGAGGAGTGAGGTCATGAGTAAGGTTTCAAAGTTGCAGGAGTGTACCGGCAGGCAGGAAGGTGGTTTAAAGTTTGTCTACTTCAATCCCAGGAGCATCCGGAATAAGCTGGGTGAACTTGCGGCATGGGTTGGTGCCTGGGACTTCGATGTTGTGGCCATTTCGGAGACATGGATAGAGCAGGTACAGGAATGGATGTTGCAGGTGCCGGGGTTTAGATATTTCAGTAAGCTCAGGGAAGGTGGTAAAAGAAGGGGAGGGGTAGCATTGTTAGTCAAGGACAGTATTACGGTGGCAGAAAGGACGTTTGATGAGGACCCGTCTACTGAGGTAGTATGGGCTGAGGTTACAAACAGGAAAGGAGAGGTCACCCTGTTAGGGGTTTTCTATAGGCTCCGAAAAGTTCCAGAGATGCAGAGGAAAGGATTGCAAAGATGATTCTGGATTGGAGCGAAAGTAACAGGGTAGTTGTTATGGGGGACTTTAACTTTCCAAATATTGACTGGAAATGCGATAGTTCGAGTACTTTAGATGGGTCCATTTTTGTCCAATGTGTGCAGGAGGGTTTCCTGACACAGTATGTAGATAGGCCAACGAGAGGCGAGGCCATATTGAATTTGGTACTGGGTAATGAACCAGGCCAGGTGTTAGATGTAGGTGAGCACTTTGCTGATAGTGACCACAATTCGATTATGTTTACGTTAGTGATGGAAAGGGATAGGTATATACCGCAGGGCAAGAGTTATAGCTGGGGGAAAGGCAATTATGATGCGATGAGGCAAGACTTAGGATGTATCGGATGGGGAGGGAAACTGCAGGGAATGAGCACAATTGAAATGTGGAGCTTGTTCAAGGAACAGCTACTGCGTGTCCTTGATAAGTATGTACCTGTCAGGCAGGGAGGAAATGGTCGAGAGAGGGAACCGTGGTTTACTAAAGTAGTTGAAACACTTGTCAAGAGGAAGAAGGAGGCTTATGTAAAGATGAGACGTGAAGGTTCAGTTAGGGTGCTCGAGAGTTACAAGTTAGCTAGGAAGGACGTAAAGAGAGAGCTAAGAAGAGCCAGGAGGGGACATGAGAAGTCTTTGGCAGGTAGGATCAAGGATAACCCTAAAGCATTCTATAGATATGTCAGGAATAAAAGAATGACTAGGGTAAGAGTAGGGCCAGTCAAGGACAGTAGTGGGAAGTTGTGCGTGGAGTCCGAGGAGATAGGAGAGGTGCTAAATGAATATTTTTCGTCAGTATTCACACAGGAAAAAGACAATGTTGTCGAGGAGAATACTGAGATACAGACTACTAGACTAGAAGGACTTGAGGTTCATAAGGAGGAGGTGTTAGCAATTCTGGAAAGTGTGAAAATAGATAAGTCCCCTGGGCTGGATGGGATTTATCCTAGGATTCTCTGGGAACCTAGGGAGGAGATTGCTGAGCCTTTGGCTTTGATCTTTATGTCATCATTGTCTACAGGAATAGTGCCAGAAGACTGGAGGATAGCAAATGTTGTCCCATTGTTCAAGAAGGGGAGTAGAGACAACCCCGGTAACTATAGACCAGTGAGCCTTACTTCTGTTGTGGGTAAAGTCTTGAAAAGGTTTATAATATGGGATGAATAATCATCTGGAAAGGAATAATTTGATTAGAGATAGTCAACACAGTTTTGTGAAGGGTAGGTCGTGCCTCACAAACCTTATTGAGTTCTTTGAGAAGGTGACCAAACAGGTGGATGAGGGCAAAGCAGTTGATGTGGTGTATATGAATTTCAGTAAAGAGTTTGAGAAGGTTCCCCATGGTAGGCTATTGCAGAAAATACGGAGGCATGGGATTCAGGGTGATTTGGCAGTTTGGATCAGAAATTGGCTAGCTGGAAGAAGACAAAGGGTGGTGGTTGATGGGAAATGTTCAGCCTGGAGTCCAGTTACTAGTGGTGTACCACAAGGATCTATTTTGGGGCCACTGCTGTTTGTCATTTTTATAAATGACCTGGAGGAGGGCGTAGAAGGATGGGTGAGTAAATTTACAGATGACACTAAAGTCGGTGGAGTTGTGGACAGTGCGGAAGGATAACACAAGTTACAGAGGGACATAGATAAGCTGCAGACCTGGGCTGAGAGGTGGCAAATGGCGTTTAATGCAGAAAAGTGTGAGGTGATTCTTTTTGGAAGGAATAACAAGAAGACAGAGTACTGGGCTAATGGTAAGATTCTTGGTAGTGTGGATGAGCAGAGAGATCTCGGTGTCCATGTACATAGATCCCTGAAAGTTGCCACCCAGGTTGAGAGGGTTGTTAAGAAGGTGTACGGTGTGTTAGCTTGTATTGATAGAGGGATTGAGTTTCGGAGCCCTGAGGTCATGTTGCATCTGTACAAAACTCAGGTGCAGCCGCATTTGGAGTATTGCGTGCAATTCTGGTCGCCATTGGGATCGACATTGACATAGAGAAATACAGCACAGAACAGGCCCTTCAGCCCACGATGTTGTGCCGAAGTTTTGTCCTTGGTTAATCATAGATCATAGAATTTTGGACACTAAGGGCAATTTATCATGGCCAATCCACCCAACCTGCACATCTTTGGACTGTGGGAGGAAACCGGAGCACCCGGAGTAAACCCACGCTCACGTAGGGAGGACGTGCAGACTCCATACAGACAGTGACCCAAGCCGAAATCGAACCTGGCACTCTGGAGCTGTGAAGCAATTGTGCTATCCACAATGCTACCGTGCTGCCCTTAAGAACAAATTAATCCACACTCCATTGTTCTACCATAATCCATGTACCTATCCAATAGCCACTTGAAGGTCCCTAACTTTACCGACTCAACTACTTCCACAGGCAGTGCATTCCATGCCCCCACTACTCTCTGGGTAAAGAACCTACCTCTGACATCCCCCCTATATCTTCCACCATTTACCTTAAATTTATGTCCCCTTATAATGGTTTGTTCCACCCGGGGAAAAAGTCTCTGACTGTCTACGCTATCTATTCCCCTGATCATCTTATAAACTTCTATCAAGTCGCCCCTCATCCTTCTCCGTTCTAATGAGAAAAGCCCCAGCACCCTCAACCTTTCCTCGTAAGACCTACTCCCCATTCCAGGCAACATCCTGGTAAATCTCCTTTGCACCTTTTCCAAAGCTTCCACATCGTTCCTAAAATGAGGTGACCAGAACTGCACACAGTACTGCAAATGTGGCCTTTAAAAAAATTTTTTAATATTTTTTTTAAAATTTAGATTACTCAATTATTTTTTCCAATTAAGGGGCAATTTAGCGTGTCCAATCCACCTACTCTGCACTTTTTTGGGTTGTGGGGGCGAAACCCACACAGACACGGGGAGAATGTGCAAACTCCACACGGACAGTGACCCAGAGCCGGGATCGAACCTGGGACCTCAGCGCTGTGAGGCGGTTGTGCTAACCACTAGGCCACCGTGCTACCCTCAAATGTGGCCTTATCAAGGTTTTGTACAGCTGCATCATCACCTCATGGCTCTTAAATTCAATCCCTCTGCTAATAACCGTTAGCACACCATAGGCCTTCTTCACAGCTCTATCCACTTGAGTGGCAACTTTCAAAGATCTATGAACATAGACCCCAAGATCTCTCTGCTCCTCTACATTGCCAAGAAACCTACCGTTAACCCTGTATTCCGCATTCATATTTGTCCTTCCGAAATGGACAACCTCACACTTGTCAGGGTTAAACTCCATCTGCCAATTCTCAGCCCAGCTCTGCATCCTATCTATTTCTCTTTGCATCCGACAACAGCCCTCCTCACTATCCACAACTCCACCAATCTTCGTATCATCTGCAAATTTACTGACCCACCCTTCAACTCACTCATCCAAGTCATTAATGAAAATCACCAACAGCAGAGGACCCAGAACTGATCCCTGCGGTACACCACTGGTAACTGGGCTCCAGGCTGAATATTTGCCATCCACCACCACTCTCTGACTTCTATCGGGTAGCCAGTTTGTTATCCAACTGGCCAAATTTCCCACTATCCCATGCCTCCTTACTTTCTGCATAAGCCTACCATGGGGAACCTTATCAAATGCTTTACTAAAATCCATGTACACTACATCCACCGCTTTACCTTCATCCACATGCTTGGTCTCCTCCTCAATGTAGTCAATAAGACTTGTAAGGCAAGACCTACCCCTCACAAATCCGTGCTGACTATCCCTAATCAAGCAGTGTCTTTCCAGATGCTCAGAAATCCTATCCCTCAGTACCCTTTCCATTACTTTGCCTACCACCGAAGTAAGACTAACTGGCCTGTAATTCCCAGGGTTATCCCTATTCCCTTTTTTGAACAGGGGCACAACATTCGCCACTCTCCAGTCCCATTGGTCCCACCCCTGTTGACAGTGAGGATGAAAAGATCATTGCCAACGGCTCTGCAATTTCATTTCTTGCTTCCCATAGAATCCTTGGATATATCCCGTCAGGCCCGGGAGACTTGTCTATCCTCAAGTTTTTCAAAACACCCAACACATCTTCCTTCCTAACAAGTATCTCCTCGAGCTTACCAGTCTGTTTCACACTGTCCTCTCCAACAATATTGCCCCTCTCGTTTGTAAATACTGAAGAAAAGTACTCATTCAAGACCTCTCCTATCTCTTCAGACTCAATACACAAACTCCCACTACTGTCCATGATCGGACCCACCCTCGCTCTAGTCATTCTCATATTTCTCACATATGTGTAAAAGGCCTTGGGTTTTTCCTTGATCCTGCCCGCCAAAGATTTTTCATGCCCTCTCTTAGCTTTCCTAATCCCTTTCTTCAGTTCCCTCCAGGCTATCTTGTATCCCTCCAGTGCCCTGTCTGAACCTTGTTTCCTCAGCCTTACATAAGTCTCCTTCTTCCTCTTAACAAGACATTCAACCTCTATTGTCAACCATGGTTCCCTCACTCAACCATCTCTTCCCTGGCTGACAGGGACATACATATCAAAGACACGCAGTACTTGTTCCTTGAACAAGTTCCACATTTCACTTGTATCCTTCCCTGACAGCCTATGTTCCCAACTTATGCACTTCAATTCTTGTCTGACAGCATTGTATTTACCCTTCCCCAAATTGTAAACCGTGCCCTGTTGCACACACCTATCCCTCTCCATTACTAAAGTGAAAGTCACAGAATTGTGGTCACTACCTTCAAAATGCTCCCTCACTAACAAATCTATCACTTGCCCTGGTTCATTACCAAGTACCAAATCCAATATGGCCTCCCCTCTGGTCGGACAATCTACATACTGTGTTAGAAAAGCTTCCTGGACACACTGCACAAACACCACCCCATCCAAACTATTTGATCTAAAGAGTTTCCACTCAATATTTGGGAACTTGAAGTCACCCATGACTACTACCCTGTGACTTCTGCACCTTTCCAAAATCTGGTTCCCAATCTGTTCCTCCACATCTCTGCTGCTATTGGGGGGCCTATAGAAAACTCCCAACAAGGTGACTGCTCCTTTCCTATTTCTGACTTCAACCCATACTACCTCAGTAGGCAGATCCTCCTCGAACTGCCTTTCTGCAGCTGTTATACTATCTGTAATTAACAATGCCACCCCTCTACCTCTTTTACCATCCTCCCTAATCTTGTTGAAACATCTATAACCAGGGACCTCCAACAACCATTTCTGCCCCTCTTCTATCCAAGTTTCCGTGATGGCCACCACATCGTAGTCCCAAGTACCGATCCATGCCTTAGGTTCACCCACCTTATTCCTGATGTTTCTTGCGTTGAATTATACACACTTCAACCCATCTCCTTGCCTGCACGTACTCTCCTTTGTCAGTGTTACCTTCCCCACTGCGTCACTACATGCTTTGGCGTCCTGAATATCGGCTTCCTTAGTTGCTGGACGACAAATCTGGTTCCCATTCCCCTGCCAAATTAGTTTAAACCCTCCCAAAGACTACGAGAAAACCTCCCTCCCAGGATATTGGTGCGCCTCTGGTTCAGATGCAACCCGTCCTGCTTGTACAACTCCCACCTTCCCCAGAATGCGCTCCAATTATCCAAATACCTGAAGCCCTCCCTCCTACACCATTCCTGTAGCCACGTGTTCAACTGCACTCTCTCCCTATTCTTAGCCTCGCTATCACATGGCACCGGCAACAAACCAGAGATGACAACTCTGTCTGTCCTGGCCTTTAACTTCCAGCCTAACTCCCTAAACTTGTTTATTACCTCCACACCCCTTTTCCTACCTACGTCGTTGGTACCAATGTGCACCACGACTTCTGGCTGCTCACCCTCCCCCTTCAGGATCCTGAAGACACGATCCGAGACATCTCTGGCCCTGGCACCCGGGAGGCAACATACCTTCCGGGAGTCTCGCTTGCGACCACAGAATCTCCTATCTATTCCCCTAACCATTGAATCTCCTATTACTATTGCTTTTCTATTCTCCCCCCTTCCCTTCTGAGCCAAAGAGCCAGACTCAGTGCCAGAGACCTGGCTGCTAGGGCCTTCCCCGGTAGGTCATCCCCCCCAACATCATCCAAAACGGTATACTTGTTTTGAAGGGGAACGGCCACGAGGGATCCCTGCACTGTCTGCCTGTTAGTTTTCTCTCCCAAGGATGTGGAAGCATTGGAAAGGGTGCAGAGGAGATTTACCAGGATGTTGCCTGGTATGGAGGAAAGATCTTATGAGGGAAGGCTGAGGGACTTGAGGCTGTTTTTGTTAGAGAGAAGAAGTTTAAGAGGTGACTTAATTGAGGCATACAAGATGATCAGAGGATTAGATAGAGTGGACAGTGAGAGCCTTTTTCCTCAGATGGTGATGTCTAGCACGAGGGGACATAGCTTTAAATTGAGGGGAGATAGATATAGGACAGATGTCAGAGGTAGGTTCTTTACTCAGTGAGTAGTAAGGGCGTGGAATGCCCTGCCTGCCACAGTAGTGGACTCGCCAACATTAAGGGCATTTAAATGGTCATTGGATAAACATATGGATGAAAAGAGAATAATGTAGATGGGCTTTAGAGTGGTTTCACAGGTCGGCGCAACATCGAGGGCCGAAGGGCCTGTACTGCGCTGTAATGTTCTATGTTCTATGTAGAAAATAAAATCCGTAAAAATGGCGTGAATATTCACCACGAGGCAGAAGCAGAACCTCTCTCGATGCAACAGCACTTTTTGATTGGCAGCCATCTTGAGCAAGAGCGTTCCGGCCAGTACGCACATGCGCACTACCCTAAAAGACGCAAACCGGCGAAACCATGTTTTGCGCATGCGCAAGAAGCCGCATATGTGCCGTTGGGAAAAGAGCGTACAGTAAAGGAAACTCGGAATTCGCATGCGCAATCTAATCAACAAGAAGCAGAAGAACCAACAAGAAGACACTGAATGTCTACCCACTGTATGTGAGAATAGTGACAATGTGATCACCATCGACATACAGGATGTGCAGGATCACAGCGAGACTGACAGATCTCAGCTCGTCTGTACAGAAGCACTCAACAGTCAGAGGAGGGCTACTGATGAGTCCAGAGAGACCGCATCAAATGAAATTGTGAAGATTTTAACTCCAGAAGAGGAGCACCAAGAGTCCAGAGAGATCACGTCAAAAGAAATCTTGAAAAATTTTACTCAGGAAGAGGAGAACCATGACCCACAACAAAATTAAATCGTGAAGATTTTGACTCCAGAAGAGGAGCACCAAGACCCACAAGAGAATGAAATCGTGAAGATTTTATTCCAGAAGAGGAACACCACAAAATCAATGATGCTTCAAGTGAACCAGAAATGACTCTCGAAGAGGAGAATCAAGGAAGCAAAGAAGAGGAATCAAATCCACCACAAATGACTGATGTCACTAACATTAATGCAACATCAGATCATTCTCACAATTCTCAAGAAGAAACGCTCAATGTAACAGATACCACAACGGACACTAACACCAATAACTGTGATAATGACTCAAATCATCCACACGGAACACTCATTGAGCGCAACAAGAACAACAAACACTGCAAGATGCACAGCAGAAACAAGAAGAACAGCAATAACAAAAACAATATGCAGCGCAACAAGAACAACAAAGACAACAAGAAGCATAACAGAAACAACAAGCACAACAAGAAAAATGACAAGAACAGCAACACAAACAACAACAGAAACAACAAGCATGACAAAAACAGAAACAAGAACAACAACAACAGGAACAACAACAAAAACAACAAAGACAGAAACGACAGAAGCAACAACAATGAAACAACAACCTATATGTCATGGTACAACTCCGCACATGAAGGACAATGCCACAACACACTGCAAAACAATGACAAGACACAAACGTGCCATGCCATGACAAAAAATCTCCCGAATTCACATCTGCTCCAGAACAAGCAAGCACACCGGCTTTCAAGGCAGATGACACACTAGATCAAGACCGCAAGCACAGAAAAAAGTCCAGGTCAGACAGCAAAGGTGACATACAGAATCAATATCGCAAGCACAGGAAAAAGTCCAGGTTGGACAATGGTGTAACACAGAATTGCCACCACAAGCATAGAGAAAAAAAAGGAAGTCTAAAGCAGACAACAAAGTGATTCGACCATTCGAACACTTCATGTTGACTTGTTGGTCACTCAAACGCAAGAACACTGCCGACGCTCACAAAGAAATTACGACATCAACATCACCACTTCGACAACAGAAGAAGAAAGCAACTCAATCGAACAAATTCATAAAGTTTGGATTCACAATTTTTTAAATTAAGATTGGACTCATAAATATTAATTGGCTATGTATAATCATCAATGTCATCACAACTTGTACATAACACCATGTGTCTACCTGTTTTAAGCAAACAAGAAGAAAAACCTAAGAGACTAAATGTATTAACATTTGACTGAATACATCATTGATTTTACGTAACTGCATCCATTATGTTTGTTCAATTTTCTTTACCACATACAGAAAATATGTAACACAAGAGAAAAAAGGGGGATGTAGTGATCTCTGTATGTGCGCGTACATAAAGGGTTAATGTGTAATCAGTAGCACCACATGATCACTAGAGGGCCGGACCAAAAGGGATATAAAAAGAACCACATTGTGTGTCTCTCTCTCTCTTGGGTGCACTGTGACCAGGGCAGTATCAGATTAGTTCAGATGGCTAGTGGAGTTATGTATAGTTACTGTAGTTAGATCAGGTTAACCTTATCACTAGTATCAAAGTTAAAGTAAAGAACTCATGCAATTATTGTTATAGTTACCCAATAAACCTCTGTTACTACTGGATGAGTTTGAGTCTTCTTCGTCGAGATTCAGAAGACCTCATCATGAACAAAGGATTGAGTAGCACATGTTACCTACCACACAGGTAACAAAACAAGTACCAGACTGGCCTTGATAAAGTGCTGCGGGACATGTTCCACTCTCAGGTGGCAATGACTGACGCACTGTGGAGCTTGTCCCAGTCACAGGTGGGCATTGCTGAGGCACTTAGAGCATGTCCCAGTCACTGAATAAAATCGGTGATAGCATCAACAGCATGGTGCAGACATTGGGGCGCTACCAGAGCAGGAGAGCCAGATGACGCAGGGGCGGCCAGGTCTTGAATCACTCACACTCCATCCCAAGGTAACCTCCAGGTCCTATGGACACTGAGTGGGATGAGAGGGTACTAGGTGCCAACCCGGACCCTTCCAATAGAGTGGGGGTGGTGGCCACTAGCTCCACTGAATTCCAACGCTCTGACGAGACCATGCCTCACAGTCAGCACACCGCAGAGGGCAGCACAGTTGTATATGTGCTGCCGGCCCCAGAGCCCCCAGAGAACAGCCGCGAGGGGCATCGAAATTGTAAACAGCTGGCTGTCTCCACCTCTGATATGCATCCTGAGGACACCATCGGGAGAATGGGGCATTGTTGGACACCTGTGAAACATTAAACCCTTCACCATAACCAGTATGACGACTCTCTCGCTTCCACAAAGTGGGCCGAACTCCGAACCCTTGGTCCATCCCTCCAGGCATGCCCCCCCCCCCCCCCCCACCACACAATGTGCCGCTCCCCCCACCACCTCTGGGGTACACCACGTGCCAATGATGGGTGTGAGCCACATAGTCATAGACGTTTACAGCATGAAAACAGGCCCTTCGGCCCAACATGTCCATGCCGCCCAGTTTTTACCACTAAACTCGTCCCAATTGCCCGCATTTGGCCCATAATCCTCTCTACCCAGCTTTCCCATATAACTGTCTAAATGCTTTTTAAAGGACAAAATTGTACCCGCCTCTACTACTGCCTCTGGCAGCTCATTCCAGACACTCACCACCTTCTGTGTGAAAAAAATTGTCCACTGGAAGCTTTTGTGTCTCTCCCCTCTCAACTTAAACCTATGCCCTCTAGTTTTAGACTCCCCTACCTTTGGGAACAGATGTTCACCTTATGCCCCTCATTATTTTATAGATCTCTATAAGATTAACCCTAAGCCTCCTACTCTCCAAGAAAAAAGTCCCAGTCTGTGCAGCCTTTCCTTATAACTCAAATCATCAAGTCCGGGTAGCATCCTAGTAAATCTTTTCTGCACTCTTTCTCATTGAATAATATTCTTTCTATAATAAGGTAACCAGAACTGTTCACATTATTCTCAGTGTGGCCTTACTAATTTCTTGTACAACTTCAGCAGGACATCCCAACTCCTGTATTCAATGTTCTGACCAATGAAACCAAGCATGCCAAATGCCTTCTTCACCACCTTGTCCACCTGTGACTCCACCTTCAAGGAGCGTGGACTCGGCAGACAAGCAGGGATCAGACTATGGTATGGATTGTCATGTGAGAGTACCTTTAAGAAATGGGTGTTTATAAATGGGTGTGTATATAAATATCTGTAGTGAGAGTACCTTTAAGAAATGGATGTTTACTACTGCAGTGATGTCAGAGACTGGGTGGAGCTGGGCTCTCTGTTAGCTTTTTACTTTCGTTTTAGGCTTTATGCTGCAGGGAGTGTTTTAGTTTCGTTTTCAGAGCTGGATAGCTGCAGTCACAGTGAGAAGGTGTATTAGAGTCTCTCTCTGTAATCTAAAGACTGTAAATCAATGCTTTGGTGATTTAAAAATAATAACTGCTCGCAGTAGTGACTTTAACCTGATGTGCTTCTGTTGAAAGTTTTTTTTTAAAGTCTTAGAACATAGACATAGAACAGTACAGCACAGAACAGGCCCTTCGGCCCTTTATGTTGTGTCGAGCAATGATCACCCTACTCAAACCCACGTATCCACCCTATACCCGTGACCCTTTAACCTTACTTTTTTAGGACACTACGGGCAATTTAGCATGGCCAATCCACCTAACCCGCACATCTTTGGACTGTGGGAGGAAACCGGAGCACCCGGAGGAAACCCATGCACACACGGGGAGGACGTGCAGACTCCGCACAGACAGTGACCCAGCCGGGAATCGAACCTGGGACCCTGGAGCTGTGAAGCATTTATGCTAACCACCATGCTACCGTGCTACCCCCCAGCTTTAACTTCTTATGGATTACTTAGTGTTGTATTCTTTGGGGATGTATTTGAATTAATGGTTGCTAAGATGTTCACTGTATGTTTTAAAAAGGTTAACTTGTGTTCATAGAATAAACATTGTTTTGCTTTAAAAAATACTTTTCCATTTCTGCAGTACCACACCTGTAGAGTGACCATGTGCTCCCCATACCACAATCTAGCAAAAGTTGTGGGTCAGGTGAACTCCATGATACACTTTGGGGTTCTCTAAACCCTGGCCCATAACAATATTGAGGAGCACCCGCCTCGACAATGACCTGCTGATGGTGCCGACACAGTCCCAGCCCTGGAGTGATGTCACGCATACCCTGGGAGGGTGGGAAATGGGGCAGGGGTGGTGGGGTAGGTAGCAATGACAGACCAGCCCACGTCCTAAGTGAAGCGGGTGTATATGAGGGCCTATCTGGCCCCCTGGACTTGCCAGACTCTCGCCGATGCTGCCTGCCCTCCAGCAGATATATTTCTTCAATGTTGTTTCCATTTCCTTATTCCCATTGTAATTTGTCCAGTCGGTGCATCTAAGGGACCCATGTTTACTTTAACTTTTTTTCATTTCTTCCTTGTTACGTATCCATCGAACATTTTGTGTATCTTGCCATTTAGCTTCCATATTCCGTTTTCTCTTTACAATAATGCTTGCTTAATATCGTAGCTGCGATCCTGAAACGTTTACTTTGAGTGAAACGTTTTTTTCCCAATACAGCCAATGTAAAATCTATAGTTCGGTTCTGTACGACCTTCCTCATCAAAAAAAAATTGAAACATTGCACCTTGCAAGTTTAAATACTTTTTTTGGTATTTTTTTAAATGAAGGGGCAATTTAGCCTGGCCAATCCACCTAACCTGCACATCTTTGGGCTGTGGTGGTGAGACCCAACACAGACAGTGACCCGGGGCCGGGATCAAACCCGAGTCCTCAGCTCCGTAAGAAGCAATGCTAACCACTGCGTCACAGTGCCGTCCCCATAAATTGAAATACTTTGCAAAATTTCTATATTCATAAATGGAAAAACTTTTAAACCACAATAAATTTAAAAAAAATTAAAACAATATGCTTGACTCCTTCTATTTAGCTCTGGCTCTCTATCTCTTCCATTCGATGTCACATCCACTCCTGACCCTCTGACTTGCCACTCTCTCGCTCCCTGGCTCTTCAACTCACCACCTCTCCCACTTTCCAACCCTTCCAGTTGCCTCTGCTTGTGGTCATCGAATGCTGACCCTTCCACTCACGGAATCTTACACTCACTGAACCTCCCTCTTGCCCTTCTCCCCTTCACCATCTCCTCTTCCTGTATGTTCACTGCCGGTGAAGGTCTAGGTAAATGTAATGTTGCCATCATCCCAGATGACTAAAGCTGCTTTCCCCTTTGAGGGGCAGAGCTAACTGGTGGTGATTTAACCTGAGGATCACCACACCTGAGGCGAGGGACCGTCATTAATAACCTCAACTGGTACTGGAATTGAATCTGTGCTGTTGGCTTTGCTCTGCATCAGAAACTAGCTGTCCAGCCAACTGAGCTAAACCAGCCCTGAAGCAAGTGCAAAGTGCAATTTTTCACCAACGTCACAATTCCCCACCTCTCTCCCATAACCCTTCAACGTCAGTCACCAGATGAGTAAAGAAGAAAAAATGATCAAGAAATATTTTTCATTTGAAATCTTTATCTATTCATTTTCTTTTTTATTTTAATAAACATTTTATTGAGGTTTTTTTGGTATTATAACAACACAATAAACAATGTACAGGGAACTATAAACATAGTGCAAAAGCCATCTCCCACCCCAACGATTCTCAGGTTCTGCCAGCGGGACCTATTCTCTAGGTCCTCCACCTTCTCCAGGAGCTTCTTCTGCTGGTCTCTCAGCATCCCCACCTCCAACTCCACTGCAGTTTGATGTTCCTCCTGCTCAGCCCGCGCCTTGCCCACCTTCTGGATCGCCCGATCTTGGGCATCCAATCTAAGCTCCAGCCGCTCAATTGACTCTTATCGGGTCCAAGCAGTCCTGTTTCTGCTTAGCAAAGCCTTCCTGAATAACTTGCATCAGCTGCTGAGTTGACCACTGGGTCAACCAACCAGAGGTCCGTTCCTCCGCCATGCTGTCTCCTGCTGCAGGTTCAGCCCAAGCCTTCTCTGTCTTTCTGTTTCTGCCTCTATGAGCATTTCTAGTCCTTCTCTCCATGCACCCATGTGGGAATTCAGTGCACAATTGTCTCTGTCTTCAGTTTTACAACTCAGGTCCTGGAGAATCGCCGGACCGCCGCCGGGCCCAATTTCGGCATAAAATTGGATTCTCCGCCCCGCACCGAATGTGTTTTCGGCGTGGGGCTGTGGAGAATTCAGCCCAAGAAAGAGAATTTCAAGGACTTTTTGGTGGGATTTTCCAGCTGTTCTCGCCAGTGGGATCTTGCGGACCCGCTGATGGTGAACCCCTGCTGTGGGTTTTCCGTTAGCGGGAGGTGGGTTCAGTGGAAATTCTCATTGACAGTGGAGGGACCCTGGTCAATGGCGGGCTGCCTCCCGCTGCCAAAGAACATGCCGCAAGGGTTGCAGAAAATCCCCCAACTGGGGGAACCATGCCGAAGTATCAGGGGTGTTGCAGGCTGGAGCGTTGGTGAAAGTCCGTGCTAAATCTTTTTAGGGAAGGCCCACTGAACCACAAACATATTATGCAGTGATGTGGAGATGCCGGCGGACTGGGGTGAGCACAGTAAGAAGTCTTATAACATCAGGTCAATGTCCAACAAGTTTGTTTCAAACACTAGCTTTCGGAACACTGCTCCTTCCTCAGGTGAGGAAGGAGCAGTGCTCCGAAAGCTAGTGTTTGAAACAAACTTGTTGGACTTTAACCTGATCTTGCTATTATGCAGTGGCATGCCTTCCACTGAAATCAAGAGCCCAGGAGGCAGAAGTCTCAGCAACTGAGAGCTGATGGCAAATCGAGGCTAACAGCTTGTGTGCTCAGCAGTGCCACTGGTGGAGCAGTGGCGGCTGCCAGAAGCCAGGGCATTAGAGTCCCAAGATCACGCAGTGAGCCAGACAACAGGTTAGTAATGTGGTTGGGGGTCGATTTTGTGGGGCAGAGCTTGTGGAGGAGGGGTGCAGGGGATCAGCAACAAGGGCTGGAGGCATGGCTTTCAGCAGGCCACCCTGCCCTTCATAGGTCCAATCATTTGCTCAGGCATGGAATGCCTTTGATCGAAGGACCCCCTTTACCACCTCCCCCCCCCCCCCCCCCCCCCCTCTCTGCCACCAAGATGACAGGGTAGCCTCAGGTCTTAGCAGTCATTACACCACATGGAGAGAAGCCTGCCTGCCACTGAGTTAATACCAGCAATGGTGGGATGAGGCCCTTAAGTGATCAGTAATTGGACACTTAAAGATCTCAGTTGGCGGCAGGGCAGGTAGGTGTTGTGTTGTGTTGGTACTCTGGATCTGTGGAGACTGCGTTTACCTTAGCAGTAACATGGACAGGCTATTAACACTTGTAATAGTACAACTCTATTTTATTTAACTAAGAGCTGTTAAACATACTTGCACTGTGGGTCGACACTATGTTAGATTAACTGAAGACCTATGCCTAACCTGACCAGCCTATACTGTTAGCACATGGTGAATGTTTGTGCTACTGACTGCGAGCTCTGTCCGTCTCAGAGGCTGCATCCCGAAATGAGCGGGAAACTAGTGTCCTCTGGCTTTATAGTGACCGTGCCCTAACTGGTGATTGGCTGCTGTGTTGTGTGTGTTGATTGGTCTTGCAGTGTGTCAGTAAGTGTGTGTCTCTGCACCATCATATACTGATGTGCATATTATGAGACCGCCCAGAACGTAATATTGGCAAAGGTGGGAAGATAACACGGTACAAGTATGCTCCGAACCTGCCTAAGTAAATGCCCTTTCCACCTCCATGTTCGCACCAGAAAGAGCTGACAATTCAGCCCACTATAACTGATATCATAAATGTATAATATTTGTTCAATCACTAAAAGTTACTTCACACTTTAGCAGGATCATAATAAAAGGATACCAAGTACGAGATTTTAATGCTGGAAACATTGAATTGAAGTTGGGAACTTACACTAAACATGTATCAAAATCTGGCTAGACCACGTTTAGTCACCATATTATAAAAATAATTTAGAGGCACTGGAGAGGGTGTAGAGAAGATAGACAAGGATGATACCATAAATGTTTGCGTATACATATCAGGGAAAGAGTGACAGGCTCGGCCTCTTTTCTCTTGAAAAAGGCTGAAAGATGACCTCAGCAGAGGTTTTTAAAACTATGAAAGGTTTTGACAGAATGGATACAGGGAGACTTTTTCTACTTTTGGGGATGGACATAACTAGAGACTATCAATATAAGATAGTCACCAATAAATCCAACAGGGAATTCAGAAGGCATCTCATTAGCCAAAGAGTAATTAATAAGATTGTGGAACTTGCAACAGCAGAGAATGACTGAAGCAATTGTATAGGCTTTTAAAGGGAAGTTGACAAGCATTTGTGGATGAAGGAAATAGATGGTTATGTTGAGGAAAGATGAGGAAAGATCTGAGTAGACTTCAGTGGAGCATAAACATCTACATGGACTGTTTATATATCCTATATAATCCTTAACTGGATAAGTAGATGTAAATGTTTTTTTCCCCCAAATTAGTCTGTTGTGTCTATTTTTCTCCTTCTCTCACCCAAGTGTATAATTTTCTATTATAGTTACATCAACCTTCTATTATTGTTACATAAACCTTCCTTCAGATTTATGCAGCATCAAAAATTAATGATAAAATTCAGTTCCAATGGCATGGAAGTCATTTGCAGTAAAATGGCTGTCAATGTCTCCATGCAAACCATCGAGACTTATCAAAAATGTGTTCTGCATAAAGTTATTTCCAGAAATGCCAGTTTCAATGTACTTTTCCTTCCAGAAAACATTTGATAAAAGATATAACTTGCACTTATGTAGAATTTTCCACAATCTCAGGATGTACCAAAGTTCATTATAATGTGACGGACAAAGAAATAGACACGGTATCGGAGACATTGATGGGCTTAGAAGTGGACAAATCTCAAGGTCCGGATGAATTGTGTCCCAGGCCGCTGTGGGAAATGAGGGAGGAGATTACAGGGGTGCTGTTCCAAATTTTTAATTCCACTCCGGCCATGGGGGAGGTACCAGAGGACTGGAGAACAGCTAATGTGGTCCCACTATTTAAGAAAGGTTGTAGAGCCAAACCAGGGAACTACAGACCAGGGAGTCTCTAGTCAGTGGTTAGGAAACTAATGGAGAAGTTTCTGCAGGAGAGAATCTATCTCCACTTGGAGAGGCAAGGTGTGATCAGGGATAGGCAGCATGGCTTTGTCAGTGAGAGGTCATGCCTAAATTTGATTGACCTTTTTGAGTGTGTGTGGATGAGGGTAGTGCAGTTGATGTAGTTTACATGGATTTCAGCAAAGTCTTTGACAAGGTCCCTCATGGGAGACTTATTAAGAAGGCAAATGAACATTGGAAACAGGGTGATTTGATAAGGTGGATTCATAACTGGCTTGGCGGTAGGAGACAGGGTGATGATAGACTGCTGCTTTAGTGTCTGGAAGCCAGTGACCTGTGGCATACCACATGGATCCGTGCTGGGCCCCATATGTTTTGTAATTTATATAAACGACGTAGATGATTATGTGGTGGTTAGTGGATGATACAAAGGTTTGCTGGACGGTCAACAGTGAGGTTGAGGGTCCTGGGTTACATGAAAATATGGATGGGATGGTCAGATGAGCGGTTAAGTGGCAGATGGAATTTATAATAATGATAATCTTTATAGTGTCACAAGTAGACTTACATTAACACTGCATTGAAGTTACTGTGAAAATCCCCTTATCGCCACACTCCGGCGCCTGTTCGGGTACACTGAGGGAGAATTCAGAATGTCCAATCCACCTATCATCACATCTTTCAGGACTTGTGGGAGGAAATTGGAGCACCCGGAGGAGGCCCACACAGACACGGGGGGAATGTGCAAACTCCACACAGACAGTGACCCAAGCCGGGAAATGAACCCCGGCCCCTGGCGCTGTGAAGCAACAGTTCTAACCACTGGGCTAACCCTGAAAAGTATGAGATAATACACTTTGGAAGGAGTACTTTCACAAGGAAGTATACGATGAAAAGTCTGCCAATGGAAAGTTCCAAAGAACAAAGGGACCTTTGCGTGTTTGCCCGTAGATCTCTGAAGGCAGAGGGCAGGTAAATAGGGTGCTGAAAAAGGCATATGGGACAATTGCTTTTATCAATCAAGGCATAGATTACAAAAGCAGGGAGGTCATAGAATCATAGAATTTACAGTGCAGAAGTAGGTAATTTACTAGCCCTTGGAAAGAGTATCCCACCCAAGCCCACACCTCCACCCCATCCCCACAACCCAGTGACCCCACCTAACCTTGTGACCTTTTTAAAGTAGGGAAAATTGATATTAATGCAAATATGAGGTATTATGATTTGGGACTGTGTCTTTAACTTGGGGGCAAATGAAGGAGGTCACATGACCTTTTCTGAAGTATGCCTATAAACAGGCTTTCGTGACATGCCAGTTAAAAATAAAAGGAGGCCCAGGCTATTTGCTATAAAGATTGAATATGTTCACACTTGGAAACAATGACAGAAGCATCTGTTTTTACGGTGGCTAGACTGCTAGTCTACAGACTTCCAGGAAGGTGTTCAGAATGTTGGGTTGGAAACAATTGTACAATTTGCTTCCAAGAAAAAGAGAAGCGGGTTTCTACTAGGATACAAGGTCCATGTGATTCATGTTGCCATGGGAATGGGCTTTGAGAGAAGAAGGATTTCCTAAAGATATTCCTGAAATGGATAGATTCATCTGCCTGGATCTGGGAAATGGGGAGCAATCTGGAGTCTCAAGAGTTTATGGTACAGGATTGAGGGTGGGATTATGTGCTCCAACAAAGGCTGGACTTTTTTGGTCCACCTACTGGTGGGATCCTCTGGTCCCGCGGAAGGCAAGGGACATATGAAAGGCTAACTATGGCCGCCACAGGAGAACCCGCCATGGTGGGACTGGAAAATCATGGCCACAATTTGTGGGGACTTGAAAGGAAGTCAGAGATTTGCTTAGCTTGTACTAAAAGGAGAATCGGCAGGAAAACCCTTGCAATGGAAAACAGTTCCAGGGTTAGGAATTACCAGGCTGGGAAGGGAAAGAAACAGAAGTAAACCCTCAGCTAAGAATCACTTTGGACTGGGTCCAGGCAAGTCAAATGATGATTTAAAGGATTGTGTAAAGTACATCTGTGAAGTGAGTTTTATGGTTTGTTAAAAGTAAAGGAAGAAAGTTCTGTTCTTCAGTTTATACTATATTGTGCCTGCAAAAATAACATTTAGTCAATAGTGCTTTACGTCTGGTGGTTAGAGTAAAAATCTTGTTGTGTCATCATTTCATCTAAGAACCGGATGTTGGGTGCAGCATGGAGGTGTAGTGGTTAGCACTGCTAACTCACGGCACCGAGGACCCGGGTTGGATCTAGGCCCCGAGTCACTGTCCATGTGGAGTATGCACATTCTCCCTGTGTCCGTGTGGGTCTCACCTCCACAACCCAAAGATAATCATAGAAGGCAGCACGGTGATGCAGTGGTTAGGACATCGAGTCTGCACCGGCCCTTGAAATGAGCACTCCATTTAAGCCCACACTTCCAACATATCCCCGTAACCCCACCTAACCTTTCTTTTTTTGGACATTAAGGGTAATTTAGCAAGGCAAATCCACCTAACCTGCACATCTTTGGACTATGGGAGGAAACCCGAGCACCTGGAGGAAACCCATGCAGACAGGGGGAGAATGTGCAGACTGCGGACTGACATTGACCCAAGCAGGGAATTGAACCTGGGACCCTGGAGTTGTGAAGCAAATGTGCTAACCACTGTGCTACCCTGCTGCCCCAATGTGCAGAGTAGGTAGATTGGCCATGGAAAATTGCCCCTTAATTGGGAAAAATGAATTGGATACTAAAACTATTTAAAAAAATTAAAAATAATAAAATAAATTATCAACTGGATGTTTGAATTTCTCCCTTTAAAAGTTAATGGTTTCTACAGAGATCAGAACCATTTTCACAATGGTTGAGGGATAAATTTTGCCTGGCTCCAGATTTAGATTTAGATATGTTGTCGCATGTACCACGGTACAGTGAAAAGTATTAAGAACTATCCTGTTCTTCTTTTAGATACAAGACTCCACACCACTATTTAAAATGTTATCCCCTCCGTTCTTGTCCTGATGTGTTTGTTAGGGTACAGTTGCACAGACACCAGACATCCTTTGATACCTGGCTCCACGCGCTATTGGCTGTAGTTCTTTAATGACAATAATCCCATAAATCTTTATCAGATTTCTGTCCAAGTTTCTAACAGGAAATAGAAACCTCAGCAGGGAGGGTAAAAGCGCAGAAGAGTAATAGTCATAGGGAACTCTATAGGCAGGGGCACAGATAGGCACTTCTGTGGAGGTGAAAGAGACTCCAGAATGGTATGTTGCCTCCCTGGTGCCAGGATCCAGGATGTCTCAGAACGGGTAGCGGGCATCCTGAAGGGGGAGGGCAAACAGGCAGAGGTTGTCGTACATATTGGTACTAACGACATAGGCAGGAAGGGGCATGAGGTCCTGCAGCAGGAGTTCAGGGAGCTAGGCAGAAAGTTAAAAGACAGGACCTCTAGGGTTGTTATCTCGGGATTACTCCCTGTGCCACGTGCCAGTGAGGCTAGGAATAGGAAGATAGAGCAGCTAAACACGTGGCTAAACAGCTGGTGTAGGAGGCAGGGTTTCCATTATCTGGACCACTGGGAGCTCTTCCGGGGCAGGTGTGACCTGTAGAAGGACGGGTTGCATCTAAACTGGAGAGGCATAAATATCCTGGCCGCGAGGTTTGCTAGTGTCACACAGGAGAGTTTAAACTAGTATGGCGGGGGGTGAGTACCGGAGCAATACGTCAGAAGGTGAAAAAATTGAGGGAGAACGAGAGAATAGGGCCAATATGGCTCTGAGGAAGAGCAGACAGAGAGATGTTGCTGAAAACAGCAGGACTGGTGGCTTAAAGTGCATATGTTTCAATGCAAGATGTATAACAGATAAGGCAGATGAACTTAGACCTTGAATTAGTACTTGGAACTATGATATTGTTGCCAGCGCCGGCCCTAGGGTTGCTGGCGCCCCGGGCAAGCTGAACTTCGGCGCCCTGGGGGGGGGGGGGGGGGGGGGGCGCGCGGGGGGGGCGGGGCGGGGGGGGAGGAGGGGCCGGGGGGCGGGGCCGGGGCCGAGGGGGGCGGGGCCGAGGGGGGGGCGAGGGGGGCGGGGCCGAGGGGGGGGGGCGGGGGGGCGGACCCGAGGGGGGGGCGGGGGGCGCACCCGAGGGTGGGGCGGGGGTGCGGGGGGGCGGACCAGCAGGGGGCGGGCCAGGGGGGGGCGGACCCGGGGGGGGGGGGGCGGACCCGAGGGGGGGCGGACCGAGGGGGGGGGGCGGACAGAGCGGGGGGGGCCGGACCGAGCGGGGGGGGCCGGACCGAGGGGGGGGCGGACCGAGGGGGGGGCGGGGAGGGCGGACGGAGAGGGGGAGCGGACGGAGCGGGGGGGGGACCAGGGGGGGGTGGACAGAGGGGGGGGGGCAGCCCTGGGGGAGGGCGGCCACCGCGCATGCGCTGGTTGGCACCGGCGCAACTGCGCATGCGCGGGACCCGAGTCTCTGGTGCCCCCTAGCACATGGCGCCCCGGGGGACTGCCCGAGTTGCCGGTGCCTTGAGCCGGCCCTGATTGTTGCCATGACAGAGGCCTGGTTGAGGTAAGGACAGAATTGGCAGCGCAAATTTCCAGGATTTAGATGTTTCAGGCTGGATAGAGGGGGGTGTAAAAAGGGTGGAGGAGTTGTGCTACTGGTTAGGGAGAATATCACTGCTGTACTGCGGGAGGACATCTCAGAGGGCAGCGAGGCTATATGGGTAGAGATCAGGAATAAGAAGGGTGCAGTCACAATGTTGGGGGTTTACTACAGGCTGCCAACAGCCAACGGGAGATAGAGGAGCAGATAGGTCGACAGATTTTGGAAAGGAGTAAAAACAACAGGGTTGTTGTGATAGGAGACTTTAACTTCCCCAATATTGACTGGGACTCACTTAGTGCTAGGAGATTAGACGGGGCAGAGTTTGTAAGGAGCATTCAGGAGTGCTTCTTAAAACAACATGTAGACAGTCCAACTAGGGAAGGGGCTGTACTGGACCTGGTATTGGGGAATGAGCCCGGCCAGGTGGTAGAAGTTTCTGTAGGGAAGTATTCCGGGAACAGTGATCACAATTCAGTAAGTTTTATTTGAAACTGAATGAATATGAATATGAATATCGCTTATTGTCACAAGTAGGCTTCAATGAAGTTACTGTGAAAAGCCCCTAGTCGCCACATTCCGGCGCCTGTCCAGGGAGGCTGGTACGGGAATCGAACCGTGCTGCTGGCCTGCTTTAAAAGCCAGCGATTTAACCCAGTGAGCTAAACCAGCCCCTAAACTGCTGTTGGACAAGGATAAGAGTGAATGAGCTAAATTGGGGGAAGGCTAATTATAACAATATTAGGCGGGAACTGAAGAACCTAGATTGGGGGTGGTTGTTTGAGAGTAAATCAACATCTGACATATGGGAGGCTTTCAAATGTCAGTTGAAAGGAATTCAGGACCGGCATGTTCCTGTGCGGAAGAAGGATAAATATGGCAAATTTTGTGAACCTTGGATAACGAGAGATATTGTAGGCTTGGTCAAAAAGAAAAAAGAGGCATCTGTCAGGGCTAGAAAGCTGGGAACAGACGAAGCCTGTGTGGAATATAAGGAAAGTAGGAAAGGACTTAAGCGAGGAGGCAGGAGGGCTAAAAGGGTTCACGAAAAGTCATTGGCAAATAGGGTTAAGGAAAATCCAAGGCTTTTGACACGTACATAAAAAGCAAGAGGGTAGCCAGGAAAAGGGCTGGCCCACTGAAGGACAGGCAAGCAAATCTATGTGTGGAGCCAAAGGAAATGGGCGAGGTACTAAATGAATACTATGCATCGGTATTCACCAAAGAGAAGGAATTGGTGGATGTTGAGTCTGGAGAATGGTGTGCAGATAACCTGGGTCACATTGAAATCCAAAAAGACAAGGTGTTGGGCGTCTTCAAAAATATTAAGGTAGATAAGTCCCCAGGGCCTGATGGGATTGACCCCAGAATACTGAAGGAGACTAGAGAGGAAATTTCTGAGGCCTTGACAGAAATCTTTGGATCCTCACTGTCTTCAGGTGATGTCCCAGAGGACTGGAGAAAAGCCAATGCTGTTCCTTTGTTTAAGAAGGGTAGCAAGGATAATCCAGGGAACTACAGTCCGGTGAGCCTTACGTCAGTGGTAGGGAAATTACTGGAGAGAATTCTTCGAGACAGGATCTACTCCCATTGGGAAGCAAATGGACGTATTAGCGAGAGGCAGCATGGTTTTGTGAAGGGGAGGTCGTGTCTCACTAACTTGATAGAGTTTTTTGAGGAAGTTACTAAAATGACTGATGCAGGTAGGGCACTGGATGTTGTCTATATGGACTTCAGTAAGGCCTTTGACAAGGTCCCTCATGGCAGACTGGTACAAAAGGTGAAGTCACACGGGATCAGGGGTGAGCTGGCAAGGTGGATACAGAACTGGCTAGGTCATAGAAGGCAGCGAGTAGCAATGGAAGGGTGCTTTTTTGATTGGGGGGCTGTGACTAGTGGTGTTCCACAGGGCTCAGTGCTGGGACCTTTGCTGTTCATAGTATATATAAATGATTTGGAGGAAAATGCAACTGGTCTGATTAGTAAGTTTGCGGACGACACAAAGGTTGGTGGAATTGCGGATAGCGATGAGGACTGTCAGAGGATACAGCAGGATTTAGATAATTTGGAGACTTGAACGGAGAGATGGCAGATGGAGTTTAATCCGGACAAATGTGAGGTAATGCATTTTGGAATGTCTGATGCAGGTAGGGAATATACAGTGAATGGTAGAACCCTCCAGAGTATTGACAGTCAGAGAGATCTCAGTGTACAGGTCCACAGGTCACTGAAAGGGGCAATACAAGTGGAGAAGGTGGTCAGAAGGCATATGGTATGCTTGCCTTCATTGGCCGGGGCACTGAGTATTAAAATTAGCAAACCATGTTGCAGCTGTATATAACCTAAGTTAGGCCACACTTGGAGTATAGTATTCAATTCTGGTCGCCACACTACCAGAAGGATGTGGAGGCTTTAGAGAGGGTGCAGAAGAGATTTACCAGGATGTTGCCTGGTATGGAGGGCATTAGCTATGAGGAAAGGTTGAATACTGGGTGGAGGTGGCATCTGTCAGGTGGATCTTCCAGCTTCCGTGCCGTTGAGGAAATCCATCTTTTCTCAGGAGGCCCATCTTCTTTCTTCAATGGTGGGTCAGTGATGTTGGGTGCCTTTTAAACTTGGCACCCAAGAATGATGGCTGGAAACTCACCATGAAGCCTATCTCACCATGCAAATTGGCTCAAAACCCTTGGGTGCACAATTAATTATGCTGGGGACGGAAGACTGGGCATACTTTCCTGTGGCCTCCACAGGCGGAAACACTCCCTGTCCCTGCCCCAACATGGTCTTTGTCCTGGATGGAGAATTCCACTCAAGGTATTGCTCATGTTTGTTTAATACTGAATTCCAGAAATATCGCATAAAGTTTCAAATCACAGAGTAGTACAGCACATTAGGAGACCATTTGGCTTATTGTGCATGAACCAGCTCTTTACTACAGCTATCTAATTAATCTAATTTCCCTGCTCTTTCCCCAGAGCCATGTCATTTTCTTCGCCTTCAAGTAGTTACCCAACTCCGATTTGAATGTCACTGTTGAATCTGCTTCCAGCAACCTTTCCGGCAGTGTACAGAGAATGTTTCCCCATGTTGTCTCAGGTACTTTTGCCAATCATGGGGGTGGAATTCTCCATTTTTGATTCTAAGTGTGGTGGTGGGAAGCTCTGGTAGCGCCTTTCCCGCTGGCCAGATTGGTGGGATCCTGCCCCAGATTCTGCATTTGAAACCCCATTAATTATGCACAGGCGAGGTCCCCTCTGAATCACCTGGCAGACTCTCAGCTGATTTGTCCACCCATCATCAACCTACAGGTTTGAAGGTCCAGGCGCCACATGTGAACACCAGTCCAAAACAATTGTCTCACTCTCCCAGACGACCTGTTCTCACAAGACCATACAGGATGTCCAGAACCCAGATGCAAAAGGCTGGCAGCCTCAAGAAGACATCTGTTCCTCGATTCAACCAGCCTGCCCCTGAGTTCATTACCTGCGAGGTGCCCATGCGCCGTTTAGACCTATACCTACCACATTTGAAGTCTTTGTAAACCCTGTTCCAGTAAATAATGCGGTATTCCTTTGATCCCTATCTTGTTTGTGAGCTTTTCATGTAGCCTTGTCAGAGTCCAGCTTTCCTCCCCTTGGTTTTCCCTTTGCCTTTGATTGTTTGTCATCCTCATCCATCTCCTTGTTTTCATGACCCTCCTTCTTTATTTCTCTCCCTTGACTTCATCAGCATCATTCTCACCTCGCACCCCATCCCGGTTGAACTTTGCATCATTGGAGTGGTGGGTCCATTTGCCCAGCAGCATAATGCTGCCCATAAAGACTAGTTCGGCATGAAGCTGGAGAGCACAAACATGTCTGCCCCAGCAGAATGATGTTCAGTGTAACAGGAGCAGTGCAGCACAATGGCAGGTAGGCCATGTATGTGGCACTCACCTTGATGTCTCAAGTGAACGGAGGTACAACTTGTGCACATGTATCACTTTTTTTCAAACAGGTTTGAAGTTGCCGTTTTCCCGCTGGAGTGACGCACGATTGGAAGGTCTCATGAGATTTTGGTGATCAGTTGTTTTAATGAGCATTCTTGATATGCAAATGGGAGTCACACCATCGGGCAGCGGGAAAATCGATCTGCCA
Source organism: Scyliorhinus canicula (assembly GCF_902713615.1). Lineage (NCBI taxonomy): Eukaryota > Metazoa > Chordata > Chondrichthyes > Carcharhiniformes > Scyliorhinidae > Scyliorhinus > Scyliorhinus canicula. The sequence continues at coordinate 96,716,245 of NC_052149.1, forward strand.
CGAGGAGAATTTTTCATAGAATTTACAGTGCAGAAGGAGGCCATTCGGCCCATCGAGTCTGCACTGGCTCTTGGAAAGAGCACCCTATCCAAGCCCGCACCTCCGCCCTATCCCAATAACCCAATAAGCCCATCCAACACTCAGGGCAATTTTGGACACTGAGGGCAATTTTGCATGGCCAATCCACCTAACCTGCACATCTTTAGACTGTGGGAGGAAACCGGAGCACCCGGAGGAAACCCACGCACACACGGGGAGGACGTGCAGACTCCGCACAGACAGTGACCCAAGCCGGGAATCGAGCCTGGGACCCTGGAGCTGTGAAGCAATTGTGCTAACCACTATGCTACCGTGCTGCCCCCTATTGCAAACTGTTTTTGTGCCAGCAAGTTTCCGATTTTTTGGTTCCTGCAGGATTCTTCACTCCTGCTTGCTGGCAAATCTGCTGCAGACGGGATGGATTTCTGGATTGTGTCTCTGGTTAATGATACTTCTGTCACTGAAAACAGTTCCTCCTTATTCCTTCTATGAAAATAATTCATGCTTTCAACGCCTCTATCAAATCTCCTCTAACCTCTGCTCGATGGGGAACAATCCCAGCTTCTCCAGTCCTTCCGCATAACTGAAGTCCCTTATTCCCGGTTCAATTCTAGTAAATCTCTCTGCACCCTCTCCAAGGATGACAGAAGGGTGTAATGAAATGTTTTATTTTATGATAGAACTAGATTCCTCATCGACAGAAGTATTTCAATTATTGCCTGAAGCAGCTCATTGCAGTCATTTAATATTCATCATTGTAAATGTACACTTCTGAAACTGATTACATACAGAAAGTTCAGTAATCTGCAGCTATGTACAAGTGTTTAAGTAGGCAAGAAAGAACACTAACAATGTCCTGGTGAAATCGAGCTGGGACTAAATTATGCAGAGGAGAGGACTAAAGAAGGAATAGAGAAGATTTCTGATATAGTGGTGTCCAGGGAATGTGAATGGGATTGGAACAGATGTGCAGGCAGATGGAGAAAGTGGCAGATTATTATAATTAAATGGCTTGGGAAATGTGAGAGGTAGGGGATGTTCGAAATTTGATGTGTGAATAAACACTCAGGACAGCATTTCTGTTTAACTAAATAAACTACAATTAATACTTGTGACACATGCACACGTCAAGCAACCTCTTCCAGTCGTGGTTCAAGCAATTTATTTATTTTTCCTGAATAGTGGCGCTAAGTAAAGGAGACAATGGGCAGGACTCTTCATTAGTCAACGGCAAAATCTGGAAAGGCGATTGGGTGGGGAATCGGTTCCGATGTCAAAATCGCGGCAGGCGCCAATTTGACACCAAATCACAAATCTCCAGCACCTCAAAAGTGGCATTAATGCGTTCCGGGACACATGTACAAGAAACACCATTTGCATATTATTAGCGGGCCTGATCCAGTATTCTCCGGGCCCCCACGATTCTCCTCCGATGGGCCTAGTTTCCGAAAGCGTGATTCATTTGTGCTTTTAAAAATCGTGAAACCGGCGTCGTGGCTGATGAAGGAGACAGAGACGAGGTAGGACCTGGAGAGGAGCGACTGCAGGCTGCCAGCCCGGGCACTTGCTGTGCTGGCTGGGGTGGGAGGGCCCAGCCAGGGCTAGGGGAGGGGGCAATGGGGGGGAATAGGCCGAGTGGAAGGGGTGACCACCACTTGACTGGGGTGGTGTCCAGTCCCGGACCGCCATTACCGTGGCCTGCAAGACAGCTATCTTGCTGCACACACTACTGACCACCCACCCTGGCCCCTGGTTCTGCAGAGTGGCACCGACCATATCGGCACCTCTAGCCCACCCCACTCCCCGCCACACCCCCCACCGAAGGCAACCCCCAAGTAGCTCCTATGGGGGCTGTGGTGTCTACCCCTGGCGGGGCAGTGCAAGCCAATGATATCAGGGATGGGCACCAGGGCCAGAGGGCCCCACGGTGCCGGTAACCGACGGTCCAGGGGTGTGGGGATGAGGGGAGGGACATGCAGGGGCGGAGCCAGCAGGGCCAAACGGAGGCACCATGTAGCCCGTTGGACCTGGTTGGGCACAGGGGTACGCACCATGCTAACATGTTGTTCTTTCACTCCCTGCAGACAATGGATATTGGAATTCATCCAGCAATGGCGGCCTTCCTGCTAGTCGCCGCAGCCCTGAGGGATGCCCTGCAGCTGTACAAACTGGAGCTGCTCTCAGAGGAGGAGGACGCTGCAGCAGTGGAGCGGGCAGCAGAGGTGCAGGTGGCAGCCGCCCAGGTTGGATAGCCGGCTGCCAAACAAGCCGAGGAGGAGGAGGTGCCAAGGAACCTCCGCATGAGGCCTCGTGTGTATCGGCACCGCCTATTATTCAAGAACCTGCTGGACCGGGCATGCCGTCGAAGACTCCGGCTGAGCAGTACAACATACCTGGCAGATGATGGAACACCTAGCGCCGTGGAGTATGGGGGAGGACACCCGCTCCCTGTGGTCGTCAAGGTGATGGTCGCCCTGGGGTCCTTCCCGGCGCCGAGTGGGGACCTGTCCCGGATCTCACAGACTTCGGTGCACAGGTGCATCCATGCCATCACAGAGGCCCTGTTTGCGCAGGCGCCTCAATACATTCACTTCGATGTGGACCAAGTCCACCAGAATGCCCGGGCAGCGGGTTTCGCTTACATCGACAGGATGCCCCGGGTGCAGGGTGTGATCGACGAGATACATGTCTCCCTACGGGCACCTGCAGATATCAGGCCACTCTACACAAACAGAAAGGGGTACCACTCAATGAAAGTGCAGCTGATTTGTGTCCATCAACTGCGCATCATGTACGTCTTCGCTCGGTACCCAGGCAGTGTATGCGATGCCTTCATCCTGGAACACCCGACGATTCCCGACATGTGCAAGACACCCCCCCCAGTTGGGATTTTGGCTCCTGGGTGACAGAGGTTATCCTTTGCGGTCATGGCTGATGATGCCTATCCAGAGGCCAAAGACCAATGCGGTGACCCGCTGAAACGACGCCCTATACAGCCACCAAGGCTGTGATTGAATGGTGGGTCGGCCTCCTGAGGATGTGGTTCAGGTGCCTGGACCGTTCTGGAAGGTCCTTCCAGCATGATGCTGAGAGCGTTGCCTACATTATGGTGAACTGCTGCGTCCTGGGGCGATGTGTTGGATGAGGAGGAGCATCATGCCTCGTTCGACGAGGAGGATGTGGGGGAGGGCGAAGGTGGGCAGGACATGGAGCCCAAGCAGGCACGGAGGCCGCACGATGTGTGTTGCAGGGCCAACGCACAGGGATGCTCTGATTGGCTCCAACTAGTGGAGGGTGGAGGGGTGGGGGGACAGGCCAGGGCACGGACACTATATCCCAACCCTACACTCCCTCACTCCCCCCCACAACCCCCTCCATGATACATTCCTGTCGCACTACAGGGTGGGGGCCCTGAGTTGGCAGTAACAGCGGGTCTGGTCAATGAGATGGGGAATGATGGCAACCCACTTTCTGATGAGCTCTGGTGCTCCTCATCTATTAATAAAGTCTGACTCCTGCTCACTTTCCATCGTTCACCTGGGTGACCCTGGCATGTGAGCTGGCCATTCCATCACATGGTCCCATCCCCCTTGGGTGGTGGTGGTGGGACGGTCGGAGGGGGAGGGTAGTGGGTAGCAACCCACAGGGTCCGCCAAGCCCCCCCCCTCAATGTCCACCCATTTCCCCACCTTCCCCGACCATCCCAGACCAGCTCACCCATCGCACGCAACAGACAGAGCACCGAGGTAGGTTGTAACGGTTGTAACAGTTGTTTAATTTGAACAGATGTTTACAGATTTGTGCCCTGGCCCCTGTAACTAAACTGTGCCCTGCACCTGTGCCAACTTAACTTGTGTCTAATATCCTGGCCTTACGGGCCCTAACACTATGCTTAGGTGATTCCCCAGATGGTACAGCAGGAGTGGAGGCGGCCTGCTGTGATTCCCCCCTTGCGACCTGGGGGGTTGCCTTCTGGGGCGACCGGGCCTGGTTGCTGCTTAACTGTCCTGGGTGGTGTGGTGCCACCCCATTCTGCCTGCTGCCCACTAGATGCAGCAGGGACAGGGAGACTCCGAGGTGCTGCTTTGTTCAGTCTGTGGTGAGCCACATATGGCTGTTGTATATATGTTCACTATTGTTCTACTGTTCTATTACTATCATTATCTCCACTGTTGTATATACTTACTGTTATTGACTTCTGGTTGCGTGGGCGAGCAGGGCGGCCGCAGTAAGAAGAGCTCCCGCCGGTGGCCACGATTTGCGGCGATTTCGGGGATTTCCCCGAGGCATCACTCACCCCCTGACTATTGTCGGCCTTTGGGGCCGTCACGGGCAACTAGCGGGGCTGGTTTAAAAACTGCCGAAGAACTCCTCGCGGGTGTCGGGCAGCGGGGGCTGAGGTGCTGGGCCCAGCGCAGCGTGGAGATCGGAGCAGCGGGGGCGGAGCAACAAGGAGGCCGAGGGGGCAGGCCCGAGGCCAGGGCATCATGTAGGCAGGTGTCCCACATCGGATGGCTCCCACCTAGGATGAAGAAAGAAGGCTGAAGTCCGGTCCCAGGGGAGAAGAAAAAAGAATGAAAAAACAATAAGACGCTAAAGGATGCGAAGAGCACCGTTGAAGAAAGGAGGACACGCGGGTTCGCTGCTGAATGAGAGGACGAGCAAAAGTGCTGACAGGATGGCGGAAGCCGTACCACAAGGCGGGGCCGCACTACTTATGGTGGAGAAGATGACCGAGGTGATGGCGGTGGAGCTGGAAAAACAGTTTGCGAGGCACATGGAGGCCTTGAGGAAGGAGACGGCGGTCCCATTGAAGTCAGTGGTGGAGGAGGCAATTGCCCCGGTGAGGGTGGCAATGGCAAAGGCATCAGCCGAGGTGAGAGCAGGGCGAGAAGATGAAGGAAGTGGAGGAGGCCGTGTCACGACGCAGCGACCAGGTCACGTCGATGGGGGACGAGCTGCGGAGGGTGGTGGATGTCAACAGAGGACTCCGAGCAAAGCTTGAAGACTTGGGGAACCGCTCAAGGTGGTACAATTTGAGAATTGTGGGCTTGCCCGAAGGGACAGAGGGCCCAAGGCCAACACAATACTTCACTAAGAAGTTGGCGGAGCTGATGGGGGAGGGTGAGAACCCCTCCTGGTACGAACTATACCGAGCTCATCGGTCATTAAGGCCGAAACCCAAAGTGAACGAGCCGCCAAGAGCAGTAATTATCTGCTTCCATAAGTTCTGCATGAAGGAGAAGGTATTAAGCTGGGCGAAACAGAAGCGTGAGGTGCTGTGGGACGGTACTGCGATTCGGATCTACCAGTACTTGACAGTGGAGTTGGCAAAAGACGAGCAGCGTTTGGGCTGGTGAAGGCGGCATTGTACAAGAAGGGGGTGCAATTTGATATGGTGTACCCAGCGAAGTTGAGGGTAACGTATAACGCCAAAGACTTTTATTTTGAGACAGCGGAGGCGGCTGAGGCGTTCATGAGGGCAGAAGGCTTGGGACAGACGTGAGGAGTGGAACTGGAAGAGAGACTGTGGACTGTGTTTGAGCAGCTAGAAAATGTATAAATGCTACAACTTTCTTTTTACTGATGTGTATTGTAATTTACTTCTCTTTTCCTTGTTACAGAGTTCAAGTTAATGGTGGGTTGATTGGCGTTCTGTATTGCAACGGTTAAATGTTATGTTAGTGAATTGTATGGGTTGGATTGTTGTTTTTTTTTCTTTCTCTGGGACTGGGTGGAAGGGGACGATATATCTTGGCAGGGGGGGGCCACCTGCACTAGCTAACTAAAGTCAGCTAGTGAACGGATTTGAGGTGAGAGGTGGGCTGCGGACATTGGAGCCTGGATAGCAGGCTTCAATTGGCCTACGAGGCGAGCGAGAGGGGGGAAGGGATGGATGTTGGGAGATGTTGTTTCAGGGGGAAATGTAGGGGCAGTTCTTGGGAGGAGGGGAAGGGGTTCGATGTTAACAATGGACAGGGGCGATGGGGCAGGACCCTGTGTTATGATGATGGTGGATAAGAAAGGTGGGGGGGAGGGTGAGAGACCCCCAGTAAGGATAGTCACGTGGAATGTGAGAGGGCTAGGAGGGTCCAGTCAAGAGGTCAAGGGTGCTTGCGCATCTTAAATGTTTGAAAGCCGATGTGGCAATGCTGCGGGAGACTCACTTGAGGGTGAAGGATCAAGTGAGACATAAAAAGGGCTGGGTTAGCCAAGTGTTTCACTCTGGATTTGATGGACGGGCTCGAGAGGTAGCGGTGTTGGTCAGCAAAAGGGTACGCTTCCAGATGGAGAATGTGGTGGCAGATCAGGTGAGTAGAAATGTGATTGTGACAGGGGCGCTGGAGGGGAGATTAGTGGCACTCTTAAGTGTATACGGTCCCAATTGGGAAGATGTGGGATTCGTGAAGAAGGTATTTGGGGCCATTCCCGACTTGGACACACATGAGCTGATTGTGGGGGGGACTGGAACATAGTGCTGGAGCCAAGGTTGGACAGATCACGGCCCCGCTCGCTGGTCCTATCAGGGGGGGCGAAGGCGCTGGCTGAGCTAATGGTGGAAATGGGAGGAGTGGACCCTTGGAGGTTCCTGCACCCAAGGAAACAGGAGTACTAGGTTTTCTCAGCAGTCCATAAGGTATACTCGCGGATCGCCTTTTTTGTGGTGGGAAAGGCTTTGTGGGCTGGAGACAAGGGGTCGAAATACTCTGAAATTGCTGTGTCAGACCATGCTCCGCATTGGTTGGATATGGTACTGGGGAACGGGGTAGCGCAGAGTCTGGGGTGGAAACTGGATGTGGGGCTTTTGGGGAACCAAGTGTTCTGTGAGAAAATTGAAAATGTAATTAAGGAATATGTAGGTTTCAACTGTACGGGTGAGGTGTCGAAGGCAGTTGTCTGGGAGGCTCTAAAGGCGGTGGTGAGGGGTGAGGTTATTTCGTTTTCGGCCAGGGTGGACGAAGAGGAGAGGTTGGAGCGGCAGAAGGTAATAGATCAGATGTTGGAGGTAGATAGGAGTTATGCAAAAGATGGGGACCCAGCAAAGCTGGAAAAGAGGAAGGAACGACAGGCGAGCTTTGACCGATTGTCCACCAGGAAGGCGGTGCGCCAATTGAGACGAGCAAGGGGTGCAGTTTATGAATATGGAGATGTTATCAGATGTATGTTAGCAGGTCAGTTCCAGAGGGAGGCAGCAGCAAGGGAAATTCTTCAGGTGAGGGATAGGGCAGGGAAGTTGGTGGTGGCTCCGGAGCGGGTTAACAAGGTTTTTGAGGAGTTTTATGAGATTTGTACAGATCAGAGCCACCTGGGGCAGACCATGAGATGCAGTAATTTCTCGATGGGTTGGAGTACCTGGGGCTAGGGGAGGGGGACAAGGCTACATTAGAAGGAGTAATAGTGGAGCAGGAGATAAAGGATGCAATTGGGAGGATGCAGTCGGGGAAGGTGGCAGGGCTGGATGGGTTTCCGGTGGAATATTATAAAAAATTCAAGGATAAGTTGGCACCCCTGATGGTGGGAATGTTGGAAGCGGCGATAGGGAAGGGGGTGCTGCCACAAGCCTTGGGGCAGGCATCGATTTCACTGTTGCTAAAAAAAGATAAGGATCCGACGGAGTGTGGATCGTATAGGCCCATATCACTTCTGAATGTGGACGCAAAAGTATTGGCGAAGGTACTGGCGGGTAGGCTGGAGGAGTGCCTCCCGAAGGTGATAGGCGAGGATCAGACGGGGTTCGTGAAAGGGAGGCAGCTGTTTTCGAACATTAGGAGAGTTTTGAACGTCGTTATGGCACCGGCGGAAGGGAAGGAAACAGAGGTGGTTGTGGCATTGGACGCCGAGAAGGCGTTTGACTGGGTAGAATGGGGGTACCTGATGGCAGTTCTGGAGCGGTTTGGGATTGGACCAAGATTTGTGAACTGGGTAAAGCTATTATATAAGGAGCCGAAGGCGAATATTCGCACAAACAATATTAGCTCGAGATACTTTTCTCTCCCCCGTGGGACGAGGCAGGGATGTCCTATGTCCCCCCTGCTGTTTGCACTTGCGATTGAGCCATTGGCCATCGTATTAAGAAGTTCGGGAGCATGTAAAGGAATAGTCCGGGGGGGATAGAGCATAGGGTGTCCTTATATGCCGACGACTTGCTGCTGTATGTGTCGGAACCGAGTGCATCGATAGGAGCAATATTGGAACTACTGCGAGTATTTGGGTCTTTCTTGGGGTACAAGCTGAACCTGGACAAGAGTGAGTATTTTGTAGTGTCTCGGCTGGGGGTGGGGGCAGAGGTGGGTGGGGGGGGGGGGGTGCTGCCATTCCGTAGGGCAGGGACTCACTTTAGGTATCTAGGGGTGCAGGTGGCCCGGGAGTGGGGGAGGCTTCGCAGGTACAACATCACTAGTTTGGTGGGGAGAGTGAAAGCTGATCTGGCAAAGTGGTCTCCCTCTGTCACTGGCGGGTCGGGTACAGGCGGTTAAAATGAATGTGTTGCTGCGATTTCTGTTTATTTTTCAATGCCTGCCGATTTTCCTGCCAAAGGCTTTTTTCAGGTAGATTGAGGGAAGGATTACCTTGTTCATTTGGGGAAGGAAGGTGGCCAGAGTGAGAAAGGGGGTTTGGGTCTCCTGAACCTGATGCACTACTACTGGGCGGTGAATGTGGAGAAGGGGCGGAGCTGGGTCAAAGGGGTTAATTCCCAGTGGGTCAGAATGGAGGAGAGTTTGTGCATGGGGTCGGGACTGAAAGCACTAGCAACTGCGCCGCTCCCGATAGCTCCGGGGAAATACTCAAGGAGTCCGGTAATAATAGCCATTGAAAATCTGGAGGCAGTTTCGCTAACACATCGGGTTGGGGGCAGGGTCAAGGGAAATGCCGATTCAGGGGAACCACAGATTTGAGGCAGGGAAGTGGGATGGAAGTTTTCGGAAATGGGAAGAGAAGGGGATTAAGACGCTAAAAGATTTGTTTCTTAGGGGTCGGTTTGCAGGATTGAGAGAGCCAGAAGTGAAGTATGGGCTGGAGCAGGGAGAAATGTTTAGATACATGCAGGTTTGGGATTTTGCCAGGAAGGAGATACCAAGCTTCCTGGAGGGACCGGCCTCCACATTGCTGGAGGAGGTGCTGACGATGAGGGGACTGGAGAAGGGGGTAGTGTCAGCGGTGTACAGAGCTATTTTGGAAGAAGATAAGGCACCACTGGAAGGGATCAAAGCAAAGTGGGAGGAAGAATTGGGAGAGGTTATAGAGGAGGGGGTTTGGTGTGAGGTGCTCCGGACAGTAAATGTCTCCACCTCATGTACGAGATTGGGGCTGATACAGCTGAAGGTGATATACAGAGCACACCTCACGAGGGCGAGAATGAGCCGATTCTTTGAAGGAGCAGAAGATGTGTTTTAGCATTTCGGGGGGGGGGGGGGGGGGGGGCTAATCACGTTCATATGTTTTGGCCCTGTCCAAAGCTAGAGGAGTACTTGAAGGAGGTTTTTAGGTTAATTTCCAAGGTGGTGCATGTGAAACTAGACCTGGGTCCCATATTCGGCCATATTCGGGGTGTCAGATCAGCCAGGGTTGGAAACGGTTGCGAAGGCAGATATCGTAGCCTTCGCCTCGTTGATCGCCCGAAGGCGGATCCTGCTGGAATGGAGAGCAGCCTCTCCGCCCTGTGCCCTGGCGTGGCTGGGGGACCTGTGGAATACCTGACCCTTGAGAAGGTTAAGTTTGCACTGAGGGGAAGCTCGGAGGGGTTCTACAAGTCATGGATATTATTCATTATGCACTTTCAAGAACTGGATAACATCGAACATTAGTTGGGGGGGAAATGGGTGGGAGTGTTGGGGGAAGGGGGGCTGTGTATATTAAGGATGACTATGGGTAATCCCTGATTCCTTTTTGTCATTTGTTTATGTAAACATGCGGGGTGATGTTTGGGGGTTGGTGGGAAGATGGGATCGTTGTTTTTGTTGTGGGGATTGACATATCTGTTGCTGATTATTGTTTATTGTTGGTGGGTGTAAATTTGGGAGAAAATGTGAAAAAGGAGAATAAAAATATATTTTTTTACACGTACTTACTGTTATTGTTGTTCTGTTATTGGTTGTTGCTGTTGTACCGTTGGAATGTTGTTATTGGTTGTTGCTGTTGGCTCCGCCTGTGGCTCCACCCCTCTGAGGAGGTATAAAGCCAGTCGATCTGGGGCAGTCTTGCAGTGTGGGAGGAACTACAGGTTGGCACACTTTTAGTCTATTAAAGCATCGGTTCACTACTACTCAGCGTCTCGACTGAATTGATGTCCATCAATTTAATAGACTAAAAGTTTTTTTGATAATTGATGCTGCCCTCAAACCTAAACGTCTCGAACTGGACCCGCAGGCCGCTGAAGCGTCGGCTATCTTTGAGCATTGGCTCAGTTGCTTCGAGGCCTACCTCGACTCCTCAACTGCTGTGGTTTCTCCGGCACTCAAACAGCGTCTCCTCAACGCCCGGGTGAGCCGCAGGATCTTCCAGTTAATCAGGAAGCCTTGTATACGGAGGCTGTCGACTTACTCAAGGGACAGTTTGTGAGGTCGGTCAACGAGGTCCTCGCTCGACACCTCCTGACCACGCGGTGTCAGCACCAGGGTGAGTTGCTCGCAGAATACCTTCGTGAATTGAATAGTAACTGCCGGGCGGTCTCTGCATCGGAGCATTCGGAGCTAATGATTCGGGACACTTATGTGGCTGGAGTCTGGTCTCGACCTTGAGGCGACAGTGAAGCTGGCTACCTTATTAGAAGTGGCTTTCCAGAGCCTCGAGGCCTTCCCGTCCGACCACGCGGCATCCTCGGGGACATCAGAGACAAAGCCATCACTCGACCCAGACGTACCTCACTCCTGCGCCGCGCGGCTGCCGGCCAGCTTCGGGACCTTGCTGTTATTTCTGCGGGCAGGGCCAGCATCCCAGCAGCACTGCCCAGCACAATGCGCTGCGTGTAATGAGTGTTGCAAGAAAGGTCATTTTGCAAAGGTATGTCTGAGCCGCTCTAAAGCCCAAAATCAAAAGCCTGTCAGGGCTGGCCTGAAGCTCACAGATCTCGCAATGTGGCATCGTGCCTGACGGGACTGCCCCCTTCCGATGTGCCATCCGCCGCATGCAACTCGTGGGGGCCGGCATCTTGGCCGCCGTCGTCAACGCGGCCTGCCACATGCGACCTGTGGGGGCTGCCATTTTGGCCGACATCGTCGATGCCGCCATGTTGTGATCACGCTGCTACCACAGATAGTCCTCCGCATTACCTCAGCTCGGTCCAGCTCGACCAGTCCCGGCCTTACCATCTGCGAAATTCTATGATGGCTGTCAAACTCAACAGGCAGGAGGCGTCCTGTCTCTTCGACTCCGGGAGCACAGATAGTTTCGTCCACCCGGATATGGTAAGGCGCTGCTCCCTCCGGGTCTTCCCCGTCTCGCAGACTATATCCCTCGCCTCTGGTTCTCACTCCGTGCAGATCCGGGGCTATTGCGTCGCAAACCTGTCAATACAAGGCGTGGAGTACACTAACTTTAAGCTCTACGTCCTTCCTCATCTCTGCACTCCCCTCCTGCTCGGTTTAGATTTTCAGTGCAACCTCAGAAGCCAAACTCTAAAATTTGGGGGACCCCTGCCCCCTCTCACGATCTGCAGCCTCGCGACCCTGAAGGTCGACCCTCCCTCGCTCTTCGCGAACCTCATCCCAGACTGTAAGCCCGTTGCCACCCAGAGCAGATGGTACAGTGCTCAGGACAGGGCCTTCATAGGTCAGAGGTTCAGCGGCTCCTGGAGGAAGGGATCATCGAGGCTTGTAACAGCCCCTGGAGAACACAAGTGGTGGTCGTCAGGACCGGGGAGAAGAACCGGATGGTAGTTGACTATAGTCAGATGATCAACCGGCACACGCAGCTCAATGCGTACCCCCACCCGCGCATATCTGACATGGTCAATCAGATTGCGTAGTATCGAGTCTTCTCTACGGTAGACTTGAAGTCCGCGTACCACCAGCTCCCTATCCGGCCGGAAACCGCCAGTACACTGCCTTCGAGGCAGATGGCCGCCTCTTCCATTTCCTCCGGGTCCCCTTTGGCGTCACCAACGGGGTTTCGGTCTTCCAACGAACAATGGACTGAATGGTGGACCAGTACGGGCTGCGGGCTACGTTCCCGTAATTGAATAATGTCACCATCTGCGGCCATGACCTGCAGGACCATGACGCGAACCTAGACAAATTCTTCCGCACCACCCGACTCCTTAATTTAACCTACAATAAGGAGAAATGTGTATTCCGCACAACCTGGCTAGCCATCCTCAGCTATGTCGTGGAAAACGGTGTCCTAGGGCCCGACCCCGACCGCATGCGCCCTCTTCTACAGCTCCCCCTTCCCCACTGCCCCAAGGCCCTGAAACGATGCCTGGGGTTTTTCGCGTATTATGCCCAGTGGGTCCCCAACTACACGGACAAGGCCCGCCCACTCATTAAGTCCACCATTTTTCCCTTGACGGCTGAGGCCCGCTTGTCTTTCAACCGCATCAGAGCCGACATTTCCAAGGCCACAATGCATGCTGTGAATAAATCCCTTCCGTTCCAGTTAGAGAGCGATGCGTCTGACTTTGCCCTGGCCACTATCCTCAACCAGGCAGGAAGGCCTGTCGCCTATTTTTCCCGTACCCTCCATGCCTCCGAGATTCAACACACCTCCATCGAGAAGGAGGCACAAGCCATTGTGGAAACTGTGCGACACTGGAGGCATTACCTGGCGAGCAGGAGATTCACTCTCCTCACAGACCAACGGTCAGTTGCCTTCATGTTTAATAACACACAGCGGGGCAAGATTAAGAATGACAAGTTTTTGTGGTGGAGAATCGAGCTCTCCACCTATAACTACGATATCTTGTATCGCCCTGGGAAGCTCAATGAGCCCCCAGATGCCCTGTCCCACGGTATATGCGCCAGTGCGCAAAAAGACCGGTTACGGGTCATCCACAACGACCTCTGTCACACGGGGGTCACCCGGCTTCTTCACCTGGTCAAGGCCCACAACCTGCCCTACTCCACTGAGGATGTCAGGGCTGTGACCAGGGATTGCCAAATCTGTGCAGAGTGCAAGCCGCACTTCTATCGGACGGACAAGGCTCACCTGGTGAAGGCCTCCCACCCTTTTGAACGCCTCAGCATGGACTTCAAAGGGTCACTCCCCTTCACTGACTGTAATGTGTGCTTTCTCAACGTTGTTGATGAGTACTCCCGCATCCCCTTTGCAATCCCTTGTCCTGATATGTCCTCTGCCACTGTCATCAAGGCCCTGCGCAGCATTTTCTCCCTGTTTGATTTCCCCGCCTATATACATAGCGATCGGGGCTCCTCTTTTATGAGTGATGAGCTGTGATGTGACCATCAATTCACAAGACACGTGGCTGGAAGTGAACAGTGGTTTTAATAGTCTTACAACAAAGCCTGCCTGCAATGAGATAAACTGGTAGGCAGCCTCACGACTGCAAAGCTTTATACTTCCGGTTAGTGGGAGGAGCTATGGGTGGAACCATGGGCGGAGCCAAGGGTGGAGCCCAGTACAAACTCCTCATCTCCCCCTATGGGCAGAGCCGTGCAACTGCTCGTATACCGAGCTTACAAGAACACAACACATACAATATAACACAGTGTGAATTACTAGATTGTGATTCACCACAAGCTGTGTCAGTACCTGCTCAGTAAGGGCGTCACCTCGAGCAGGACTACCAGCTACAACCCCCGGGGGAACGGGCAGGTGGAGAGGGAGAATGCTACGGTCTGGGAGACTGGCCTTCTGGCCCTACGGTCTAGAAGTTTCCCGCTGGTAGGAGTCCTCCCTGACGCGCTCCACTCCATCCGCTCACTTCTGTGTATTGCCACAAACGAGACCCTGCACAACCGTCTATTTGTCTTTCCCAGGACGTCAATCTCCGGGGTCTCGCTTCTGGTCTGGTTAATCACTGGCACGGGCCCCATCTCCTGCTCCCTCGGGTGCCCAACGGCCCCCGGGCTACTCCATGGGATGGGGGTGTGAGGGGAGCTATCCCCTGAGGCTCACCCACCACCTGCCACTGCCTGTCTTGGAGGCCCATTCTAGTCTCAAACAGGACCCACACACTCGCAGCCATAGAGCACAGGGAGTGGATCATCTCTATCTGGGACTGCGCCACATCACGCTGCGACTGTGCCACCACCTTCTGGGTTTGTGTCACATCAGCCAGTGACTGCGCCATCTCCCTCCGGGACTGGGCCATCTCCCTCTGTGTGCGCGCCATGTCGGCCAGCGCCTGGGCGATGCGGCCGACGTTCGCAGCCATGGCCTGCTGTGACTGGGCCACGCTTAGGAGCACCCCCTTGATTTCCAGGTGGCTCTGGGACATGGTCGCCTGTAAGGCAGCAACCCTTCCTGGGACTTGGCCAGTGCCTGCACAGAATGCCCAAGGCCTTGGACATGCTGATCGATAGCTGAAACCGGCGTCCGCAATGCCTCCACCGTGGACGCCACCCGTAAGGTGTTGGCCTGGATGGCATGCATTGTTGGCACCACCTCCTGCTGCTGCACTTGGTTTGACTCCTCCAACTGCACCTGCAGATACTGGATGCTCGCCGATAACTCCTCATGCAGTCCCTGGCTTTGCGACTGCATCTCCACAATAGATGGGACTGTTTTTTACAGCCACACAAGACCTGTCTGGACAGCATCTATTCCCTGGAGTTGTCCCGCCCTCCGACCTTCCACCCCCTCGGGTGCTCCTTCTGTCTCCTGCTGTACTAGGTCAGCTGTGTGATGTGCACCAGATAGTGTCCCAGGAGACTCTTCATTAAATTGTCCAACTGAGGTGAGTGTTGCATGATTAGATCGTGGGCCAGTGTGGAGTGGGTGTGGGCATGTGGGTGAGGGGGTGTTGGTGTTGGCGTGAGGATGGTGTGGGGGTGAGGATGGTATGGGGTGGTGTTGGAGGGCGGATTGACACACGTGTCACGGGGAACCGCAACTAAGCGGAGTCTCACTTCTTCTCCTGCGGTCAAGCTCCAACTCGGCGGCATCCCATTCCCTCCGGGCCACCGACCACGTCCAGGGTTCTCTGCGCGGCCATGGGGAGAGGCCACAGGTCCCCCCTCATGTCTTCTCCCACTCCCAGTGGTTGTGCGCGGCCTTCTCCTGGGAGGAGGGGGGGGAACAGAAGACAACAGTGTTAGACAGTCTGACGCATGCAGCCCAGGGGGTGCATAGCTGATGGCCTCAGTGGTCAGGGCACCGGCCATAGTGGCTGGTATGAGTACCGGCATGTGGTACAGAGTGGGAATTCTGCCATCCTCCTGCTGAGTTGGGTAGGGCTACAGGTGTGTGGAACACGGGTTACTGCTCACCCCGAGGAGGCCGTACAGTTTTTTTTGCAGTCTTCTGGCCTGTCACGGCATCTGCCATGGCCTCTTGCACGACGGATGGCGGCGACTGGCAGTCTCATTCCCGGGCCGGGGTACAGGATAATTCTCTTCTCCTCCACTGCATGCAAGACGGTCTCCAGCTCTGCATCCGCCAGTTTTTCTGTCTTGAAAGTCCCCGAATTTTGCGTCGGCGTCAACACTTAGTCTCAGAAACGGATTCTGCCCCAGATCTATCAAATAATTATGATCATAGTAGAAACCGGTAATGTGTATTTACTTATCTATTTATGGAATCTGAAAAACCAGGTATATACTAAAAGAATGAACTCACATGTCTGTGGTTCAAAAGAGCAGAATTTTACTGCATACAAGTCAAACAGCACAAATGTTAATAACGGCATCTCATCTTAAATAGTCAATTATCTTTTTTTTCAGTTCTCTGCTTGAAGACATTCTGACCTATAGCGCCACAACCTCCATCAAAGGTAGGGCACAGAGGCAGATCCCAAATCCACTGCAGCAGCTTCAAACTGATCCACACCGATCTTCCAGCCACCTGCGCTAGCTCCTCTCCCCCCAACCAAAGAGAAGCCTGGAGCTATAGATAAATATGGTACCTGCTTCAATTTCTTTCCATTGTAGGCTGACCAGGAATCTGGCATGCTCTTACTGCCTGACATTGGTGTGTGTTGGAAGGATTTTCAAGGTGATACTCAACATGTTTTGGCCATGTCATGGAACCACTTTCCCTGACCCACAATCCGAGAATGGGATTGGACCCCAGAGCATTGGTTCAAGGGAAGGGATTCTACCAGTTGTGCCACAAGGCTTCCAAACTCAATTTATGTTAAATATATGAAAAGTACAATGGCCATAGTTACTTTTAGGGCAGAATTCTCCCAAACCTTCGGTGGCAGGTGTGTACGGAAAAATGGCAGGAGGCACAGAAATCTATTTTGCACCATTGTGAATTTACAGCGGGACCTTTCATTTGTGCCCAACATGGCTGGCTGCTTCCAAATTTGGGATGAAGGCCACTCACAACCCTGGACTCTGGAACACCTCAGCTTGGGCAGGGGGGAGCATTTGCAGTTGGAGCTTCCAGATTCGGTGGCTTGGAGGGGGTCCATTCTCCAGCCTTCAAATGCTGGTGGAGATCCATATTCTTTCTCAGGCAGTCTATCTTCTGGCTTCAGAGAGTTCCCGATGATTCATTCCTATTTTTAGGAGGTCAGTCTTCCTTCTTCAATGGTGGGTCAGTGATGTTGGTGCCCGGATAAGATGGCAGACTAAGCGTCATCAGGCCTGCCTCGCCATGGAACACCCGGTGCATAATTAATGAAGTCAGTACTGGAAGATTTGGTATGTTGTCCCACCAGATTCCACAGTGGGAAACACTCTACATTCCTGCCCTGCCACGGGACTTAGTCCTATAATGAGAGAATTCTATCTGCACTCTAAATCAAACTTTTTAATCCAGTTTTCCTTCTTATTGATGTTAAAACCCAATATACTCAAGTCAGATACAGAATATGCAATTTTCTCCAATTTTTAAATCATTACTTCTGTTCTTATTTTTGTATTTCCATTGAAAATTCCTAAATCTGAAAGTATCACGAAAGGTTCCTGAGTTTAAAAAAAAAATATTTTCCAAACCATCTTCTTAAGACCCTCCCTTGCCTCCTCCACCCTCACTTCCAACAATGACTGTGAGGAGCTCATGAACTTCTTGACAGAACCTCTGATCAGCTGCCTCTGCTGCTTTCCTCCTTTCCCAGCTCCACAGGGTGATATTTCCTACTATCCGCCTCCTTCAAATCTGCCATTATCATCTCTCCCCGCAAAGACCCCCACCTTTGCAAACCAACATCCCATATCCAATCTCCTTTTCCTCTCCAACGTCCTTGAACATGCTGTCACCTCCAAAATCTGCATCCATCTTTCCCAGAACTCCACCTTTGAAACTCTCCAATCAAATTCATACCTCAGCCACGGTAGTAAAATGGTTCTTACAAAAGTCACAGAATATACCTGAACTATCCCCTCTCATTCTGCTCTCTCTCTGTGCAACCATTAATGCAGTTGACCACACAATCATCTTCCTCCCCCATCATCAAGCTAATTGGACCTGTGCTCGCCTAGTTCCATTCTTATCTATCCCATCAGAGCCAGATAATCATCTGCAATGGCTTCACTTCCCACTCTGCACTGTTTCCTCTGCTGTACACTATGGGTCTACTCTTAGCCCCCTCCTATTTCTCATATATATTCTGCCTTTCATGGCCATCTGCCAACACAGTGTCAGGTTCCACATGTACTCTGGTGATACCCAGCTCTTCCTCATAATCATCTCACTGACTTTAAATTGTTAGACTGCTTGACTGACCTCCAGTACTATGAGCAGGAATTTCCTCCAACTCGATACTGTGAAGATTGAAACTAGTGGCACTGGTTCCCACCACAAACTCTATTCCCTAACTTTAGCCCTCTCCCTGGCAGCTGTGTAAGGCTGACCCAGGCTGCTCACAACCTTGGTGACATCTTTGCTGCAGAGGAATAGGGAGGGGATTATAGTGCTTGGGCCAAGGCAGTGCAAGACACAGCCATCAATGGTGAATTGATTATGATTGAGGAAGCTCTGGAGGACAGGATTTGGTGGAGTGCAGAGATTGAGAGATTCTGTCACCTTGCAGGAAATTACAGAGAGAATGGGAGGAGTTTGAAAACAAGAATGAAAATGTCAAAAGATAGATTTTTCTTAAGACAGATGCAAGAATCTCTGACTAGTTTATGAATTATGAAATATTGAATAATTTTAAGAACCATTTGTGCTTGTAACCACCTATTCCTTGGAAAATAAGAGTACAATGGGTTTGAGGAGGAAAGGGAAATGAAGATATAGGTTTCTCAAAACATTCAAAGAAGCTAGACAGACTAACAAGGCTGTAAAATAATTGCAAACAGAACATTGGCACTCATTTCTAGAGCAATATAATTCAAATGCACAGAAGTTAAAGTTATAGCACATGGTATTGATTGGCTTTTCACCTTGAATTATAATTAATCATTAAAAATGATGAATTCTGATTCAGAAATTGTTTTCCACCCTTGCCAATGCACACTCCTTGATGTATGGACCATTTATCCCATTCAAACATACATAGGTTTATATTTGCGTACATTATACATTTGACAATATTTTTCCATTAATGAACTGGTCCTGATCAATCTGAATGTTACTGATCTCTCTTATACTATTGAAAATATGCACAATGCTTCTCTGATGATTACAGCTTGCACTTTCATGTTGAGATAAAGCTGGTACATAAACTCACTGACCAACATGTATTAATAGGCAAATGAATCAGTTGTGGGAAAATTGCCAATGGCATTTCTAAATCACTTTCTAACTTGATATTAATGGATGCATGCTCATTGTGTTGATATATAGTTTGCTAACTTGTCACATTATGTTGACTGTACAAAAAGAGTGAATTAAGAAAACAGCAATATGGCTCCAAAGGGCCGCAACTGAAGGCCCGGAGCGAGGAAGCACTGCAAGCAACCACCTAGTACGGTCTCCGGGCAAAGGGAGATCCCGGAGTGCAGGGGTCTACCCACGTGGTGGACACACAGTCGGCGGCCATGTTGGCGGTCCCTGGACAAAGGGAAACCCCGGAATGCAGGGGCGGATCCACATGGTGGGTGCACTGTTGGTGGCCATGTTGGGTGTCCCCTGAACAAAGGGAAACCCTGGAGCGCAGGGACCTGACTGCATGGAGAGAGCAGTGACAGCGGCCATCGTGGACGGCCCCCTAACAAAGGGAAACCCCAGAGTGCAGGGGCATGTCTGTCACAATATACATATCAGTATATAATGGTGGAGACACACACTGCAAGACCAATCAGCACACACAACACAGCAGCCAATCACCAGTTAGAGTACTCTCACTATAAAGCCAGAGGGCACTAGTTTTCCCGCTCATTCGGGATGCAGCCTCTGAGAAGGACAGAGCTTGCAGCTTGTAGCACAGATCTTCACCATGTGCTAACAGTTTCGATTGGTCAGGATAGGCATAGGTCTTCAGTTTAATCTAACAGTGTCCACCCACAGTGCAAGTATGTTCAACAGTTACTAGCTTAATAAAATAGTGTTGTATTATTTCAGGTGTTGGTAGCCTGTATATGTTATTGCTGAGGTAAACGCCGTCTCCACAGATCCAGAGTACCCAACACATCAGCGTCCACCAGGTAAGTATGGTTAATCCTACAGGAGTGGGGGGGGGGGCACAAAAACCCCCCACCAGGATAGTCACCTCGCCGTCAGGGGACGTAACAACTCAGTGAAAAGAACCAGAGTTTGCACCCACCTATGAAACATGTAAACTGACATAGTCTTCCTCCAAGAGACACACCTCAGAGACCAGGACCGACTGCAGGTAAAAAAGAACTGGGTGAGACAGACCTACCATTCCTGTTAGGGGATGAGGGCCAGGGGGTGGCAACATTGATCAATAAGAGGACGATGTTTAAGGCGACAAAGACAGTTACGGACCCAGGGGGATGGTTCATCATGGTCAGCAAGGCCCTAGAGGGGGCACCAGTAATACTCGTTAATGTGTGCGTTCCCAACTGGGACAACACAAAATTCATTAAAAAGACATGGCAAAAATCCCCGACATAGTGATGCACCGACTGATCATGGGGGCGGACTTCAACTGTGTACAGGACCCAAGGTCAGATAGGTTGAACCCCAAAACAGGGAAGACCTTGAAAATTGCGAAGGAACTCAGTCATTTTATGGAGCAGGTGGGGGCGGGGGGGGCGGTGGACCCTTGGAGGGTCACCCACCGAGGGGAGAAAGAGTTCTTCTTCTCCCCAGTGCACAACATATAATCTAGGATTGACTTCTTTGTGGTGGAAAATCGTGCTTCCAGGGCTGGTCAAAGTGGAATACTCTGCAATCGTAATCTCCGATCACGCTCCACATTACATGGATGTGAGGTTGGAATCAGACAGTCCCCAATGCCCCACATGGAGGTTGGACAGTGCACTATAGGCCAACAAGGTCTTCAGTGAGAGAGTATCAAAGGCCACAGGTGAATAAACAAAAAACAATCAATATGAGACCCTCCAAGTTCTGGGGGGCGCTTGAGGCCTTTATTAGAAGGGAAATTATTGCCTTCAAATCGCAAAGAGACAGGGAGGAGAAAGCGGCTAGGCAGGAGTTGGTCGACTCCATACTAGAGGTAGACTGTAAACATTCCGAGGCCCCGACAGTAGAGCTCCTGGCGGCGAGGAAAAAGCTACAAACGGACTTTGACCTGCTCTCCACGAGGAAAGTGGTACACCAACTCTGGCAGGCACAGAGAACCCTATACGGATACGGAGACAAAGCCAGCCGCCTGCTGGCACAACAGCTGAGAAAACAGGCAGCCACTAGAGAGATCGCGCAAATTAGTGACAGCAGAGGCACATGGGGAACAGACCCAGACAAGCTTAACAAAACCTCTGAGGCCTTTTACTGGGGTCTGTACACTTCAGAGCCCCAGCAGGGGCCTTGGGGATGAACCAGTTCCTCGACGGACTGGACATGCCAGTTGTGGGGGAGGACAGAAAACATGGTCCAGAAGCACCGCTAGAATTGGGAGAAATGATGGAGAGTATTAGCTCCATGCAAACGGGGAAGGCGCTGGGATCAGATCTGTTCCCAGTGGACATCTACAAAAAATACGCGACAGCACTGGTTCTGCACCTGTGGGAGATGTTCACACACTCGCTGGTGAGGGGCACACTGCCACCGACACTAGCACAAGCCTCAATCTCGCTAATACCTAAGAAACACAACAACGGAGTGCGGTTCGCACAGACCCATCTCACTACTAAATGTAGACGCCAAAATACTGGCCAAGATCCTAGCCAAAAGACTGGAGAACTGCATGCCAGATGTAGTCGCAGAGGATCAAACGGGCTTTGCCAAAGGTAGACAGCTAACATCGAACATCAGGAGCCCACCGAACTTGATCATGACCCCACCCGGGGAGAGAAGACCTGAAGTGATTGATGCACGATCAATGGACATGAAACGTAGATGAGATCCAAATAATAGGCTTTAACGCACAAGTTGTGTGCCCAGCAGCAGACGTACAGAAGAAAGGCCGACTGCCGGGAAGCACGGGTTCTTATATCCCGCCTTGTAGGCGGAGCTACCTACCTCTCAGCCAATCGGCTGAGTGGCACATGACTTACCCGGGCCAATCGGCAGCGAGTCCTCTGCACCAATAGCAGCTCACTTCCAAGGTACCGTAATACCCCAAGGCATACTACCACATTCACCCCTTGTTGAAAAAGAAGCGGAGGGGGGAACGCGGACATGGGGGGGGGGGTGTCCCGTGAGTACGTAAGACTGGTAGTATAACTAGAGATGTTTTAGGTCGTACCATTGCATCGATGGCTGCCCACTGGCCTGCAACATATGTGCAAAATACAGCAACTATGTACACTGTATAACATTGGGGTGGGGGGGGGGGGAATGGAGAACAGGCAAGGAAAAGAAACAAGAGTCCATCCGCAGGCAGAAGTCCACCAGTAGGTCACATCAATTCAATCAGTCGATTGGCCGCCTTTGGTGTCCTGCTTGACCTGCGCAGCTGTGCCGGCGACGTTGAAGTGGTGGTTGTCCATGATTCCGGGAGCGGAGATCTTGATCCTGTACCCTGGTCGGAGCTAGCGGGGGCCAGGCCGGGGGAGGGGCGTCCTGTCCACTGGGCCGTGGGGGGGTGTTGGTGGGGCCGGGGGGGGGGGGGGGGGGGGGGGGGTTGCTGGGGGCAGTTGGGGTTGGGGGGGGGGGTGCTGTTGCTGGGGGGTGAGGCCCGAGATCCGGCGGGTGCCAGGTCCCGAATGGAGACCATGTCCTGTCGACCGTCGGGATACTCCACATACACGTATTGCGGATTTGCGTGGAGTAGCTGGACTCTTTCGACCAACGGGTCCGACTTGTGCACCCGCACGTGCTTCCGGAGCAGAATGGGCCCAGGGGTAACCAGCCAGGTCGGGAGTGGGGTCCCTGAGGAAGACTTCCTGGGAAAAACAAGAAGACGTTCGTGGGGCATTTGGTTAGTGGAGGTACAGAGAAGTGACCGGATTGAGTGGAGGGCGTCTGGGAGGACCTCTTGCCAGTGGAAGACTGGGAGATTTCTGGACCGTAGGGCCAGCAGGACGGTCTTCCAGACCGTACCATTCTCCCTCTCGACCTGTCCATTACCCCGGGGGTTATAACTGGTCGTCCTGCTGGCGGCGATGCCCCTGCTGAGCAGGAATTGACGCAGCTCGTCACTCATAAATAAGGACCCCCGATCGCTATGGATGTATGCGGGGTAACCGAACAGGAAGAAGATGGTGTGTAGGGCTTTGATAATGGTGGTCGTGGTCATGTCGGGGCAGGGAATGGCGAAAGGAAAACGGGAGTACTCGTCAATCACGTTGAGGAAGTACATGTTGCGGTTGTTGGAGGGGAGGGGACCTTTGAAGTCCATGCTGAGATGTTCAAAGGGGCGGGAAGCCTTAATCAGATGCTCTTGTTCAGGGCGGTAGAAGTGCGGTTTCCACTCCGCGCAGATGTGGCATTCCCTGGTCACTGTCCTGACCTCCTCGATGGAGTAGGGCAGGATGCGGGTCTTTATGAAATGGAAAAGGCGGGTGACCCCCGAGGTCCACGTGGAGGGTTTGGAGACGGTCCACTTGTGCTTTGGCACAGGTGCCGCGGGACAGGGCATCGGGAGGCTCGTTTAGCTTCCCAGGACAATACAAGATGTCGTAGTTGTACGTGGACAACTCGATCCTCCACCGCAAGATCTTATCATTCTTTATCTTGCCCCTCTGTGCATTATTGAACATGAAAGCCACTGACCGTTGGTCTGTGAGGAGGGTAAACCTCCTGCCGGCCAGATAGTGCCTCCAATGTCGCACAGCTTCGACTATGGCCTGTGCTTCCTTCTCGACCGAGGAATGGCGGATTTCGGAAGCGTGGAGGGTGCGCGAGAAGGCCACTGGTCTGCCCGCTTGATTGTGGGTGGCCGCCAGAGCAACATCAGACACGTCGCTCTCGACTTGAAAGGGGTGGGACTCGTCGATAGCGCACATCGTGGCCTTTGCAATATCTGCTTTGATGCGGCTAAAGGCCTGGCGGGCCTCCATTGACAGGGTAAACGTGGTGGACTGGATGAGTGGGCGGGCTTTGTCGGCGTAATTGGGGACCCATTGGGCGTAACATGAAAAGAAGCCCAAACAGCGCTTGAGGGCTTTGAGGGAGTGGGGAGGGGAAGCTCCATCAGGGGGCGCATGCATTCGGGGTCGGGGCCTATCACTCCATTACGCACTACGTAGCCGAGGATGGCTAAACGGTCGGTGCTAAACACGCACTTATCCTTATTGTAGGTCAGGTTAAGGAGTTTTGCGGTACGGAGGAATTTGCGGAGGTTGGTGTCATGGTCCTGCTGGTCGTGGCCGCAGATGGTGACATTGTCGAGATACGGGAAGGTTGCCCGTAAACCGTGTTGGTCGACCATTCGGTCCATCTCCCTTTGGAAGACCGAGACCCCATTTGTGACACCGAAAGGAACCCTTAAAAAGTGGTAGAGTCACCTATCCGCTTCGAACGCAGTGTACTTTCGGTCACTTGTCCAGATGGGGAGCTGGTGGTAGGCGGACTTAAGGTTCACCGTAGAAAAAACCTTGTACTGCCCGGGGATCGCTCATGGCGGTGGGGGGATGGGGGCAGCGAGGCCCGCGGGCCACACGGAGCCCTGAGGAGCGCGGGGGGCGGAGACCCACGGTCGCTGCTCGGGATTGCAGCGACTGCCTTGGACTGACAAAGGGCCGCAAAGTGGCCCTTCTTGCCGCAGCCTTTACAGGTTGCGGTGCGGGCCGGGCAGCGCTGGCGGGGATGTTTGGCCTGGCCGCAAAAGTAGCAGCGGGGCCCCGTGGGTTTATCGGGGCGCCCTGCGGCGCAGGCCTGAGTGGGGTCCGAGTCTGCGGAGGTGAGGGAGGTCATGTTCCATGCTGCCCAGGGGGCCGCCGTGCGGTCGGGAGCGTACGCGCAGGCATTGCGATTATCGACATCTAGGGAGGAGCCGAGGGCCTGTACTTCGGTGAGGCTTAAAGTTTCTTTCTCTAAGAGTCTCTGGCGGATCTGGGAAGATTGCATACCCGCAACGAAAGCGTCTGTGATTAAAAGTTCGGTGTGCTCGGCCACAGAAACTTGTGGGCAGGTGCAGTTTCTCCCCAGATCAAGGAGGGCCCAGTAGAATTCGTCTAAAGACTCACCAGGGAATTGCTGTCTCGTGGCCAGTAAGTGCCGAGCGTAGACCTGGTTCACCGGCCGGATGAAATGTCCTTTAAGCAAGTCCAGGGCCGCGTCGTAGTCTGTCGTGGCCTCTATGAGCGTGTACACAGTGGTGCCAACGCACGAGTGGAGGATGTGCAGTTTTTGTTCCCTCGTCGGGATGTTTCGGCTGTGCTCAAGTAGCTATTGAAACATGCCAGCCGGTGTTTAAATGCTGCTGTTGCGTTTGCTGCGTGCGGGCTGAGTCGAAGGCACTCTGGCTTGATACGAAGCTCCATCCTTTAAAATCTTGTGCATTAAATTGATGCACAATCAATGGACACGAAACGTAGATGAGATCCAAATGATAGGCTTTAATGCACAAGATGTGTCCCCGGCAGCAGACGTACAGAAGCAAGGCCAACTGCCGGGAAGCACGGGTTCTTATATCCCGCCTTGTAGGCGGAGCTACCTACCTCTCAGCCAATCGGCTGAGAGGCACATGATTTACCCGGATCAATGGGCAGCGAGTCCTCTGCACCAATAGCAGCTCACTTCCAAGGTACCGTAATACCCCTAGTCATACTACCACAATGATCGCCTCCCTGGATGGAGAAAAGTCCTTCGACAGAGTCGAGGTACTGGAGCGGTTCGGGCTTGGAACAGGGTTCACCTCCTGGGTGAAGCTCCTGTACAACGCTGCCATCGCGAGCGTACGGACAAACAACACCAGCTCCCAGCACTTCCAGCTGCACAGGGGCACCAGGCAGGGATGCCCATTGTCCCGCTGCTGTACGCCTTAGCGATCAAACCACTAGTGATCGCACTCATAAGAACTAGGAGCAGGAGTAGGCCATCTGGCCCCTCGAGCCTGCTCCGCCATTCAATGAGATCATGGCTGATCTTTTGTGGACTCGGCTCCACTTTCCAGCCTGAACACCATAACCCTTAATCCCTTCATTCTCCAAAAAACTATCTATCTTTACCTTAAAAACATGTAATGACGGAGCCTCAACTGCTTCACTGAGCAAGGAATTCCATAGATTCACAACCCTTTGGGTGAAGAAGTTCTTCCTAAACTCAGTCCTAAATCTACTTCCACTTATTTTGAGGCTATGTCCCCTAGTTCTGCTTTCACCCGCCAGTGGAAACAACATGCCCGCATCTATCCTATCTATTCCCTTCATAATTTTAAATGTTTCTATAAGATCCCCCCATATCCTTCTAAATTCCAACGAGTACAGTCCCAATCTACTCAACCTCTCCTCATAATCCAACCCCTTCAGCTCTGGGATTAACCTAGTGAATCTCCTCTGCACACCCTCCAGTGCCAGTACGTCCTTTCTCAAGTAAGGAGACCAAAACTGAACACAATACTCCAGGTGTAGCCTCACTAACACCTTATACAATTGCAACATAACCTCCCTAGTCTTAAACTCCATCCCTCTAGCAATGAAGGACAAAATTCCATTTGCCTTCTTATCACCTGTTGCACCTGTAAACCAACCTTCTGTGACTCATGCACTAGCACACCCAAGTCCTCTCTGCACAGTGGCATGCTTTAATATTTATCGTTTAAATAATAATCCCGTTTGCTGTTATTCCTACCAAAATGGATAACCTCACATTTGTCAACATTGTATTCCATCTGCCAGACCCTAGCCCATTCACTTAACCTATCCAAATCCCTCTGCAGACTTCCAGTATCCTCTGCACTTTTCGCTTTAACCACTCATCGTAGTGTCATCTGCAAACTTGGACACATGGCCCTTGGTCCCAACCTCCAAATCATCTATGTAAATTGTGAACAATTGTGGGCCCAACACGGATCCCTGAGGGACACCACTAGCTACTGATTGCCAACCAGAGAAACACCCATTAATCCCCACTCTTTGCTTTCTATTAATTAACAATCCTCTATCCACGCTACTACTTAATGCCCTTAATGCCATGCATCTTTATCTTATGCAGCAACCTTTTGTGTGGCACCTTGTCAAAGGCTTTCCGGAAATCCAGATATACCACATCCATCGGCTCCCCGTTATCTACTGCACTGGTAATGTCCTCAAAAAATTCCACTAAATTAGTTAGGCATGACCTGCCCTTTATGAACCCATGCTGCGTCTGCCCAATGGGACAATTTCTATCCAGATGCCTCGCTATTTCTTCCTTGATGATAGATTCCAGCATCTTCCCTACTACCGAAGTTAAGCTCACTGGCCTATAATTTCCTGCTTTCTCTGCCTACCTCCTTTTTTAAAACAGTGGTGTCACGTTTGCTAATTTCCAATCCACCGGGACCACCCCAGAGTCTAGTGAATTTCGGTAAATTATCACTAGTGCATCTGCAATTTCCCTAGCCATCTCTTTTAGCACTCTGGGATGCATTCCATCAGGCCAGGAGACTTGTCTACCTTTAGCCCCATTAGCTTGCCCATCACTACCTCCTTAGTGATAACAATCCTCTCAAGGTCCTCACCTGTCATAGCCTCATTTCTATCAGTCGCTGGCATGTTATTTGTGTCTTCCACTGTGAAGACTCAGAGCAGCAAAGAACTGGAGGGGGAACCAAAGAGGAGGCAGAGAGCATAGAGTCTCGCTGTATGCAGATGACCTGCTCCTCTACATCTCGGACCCACAAAGCAGCATGGAGGGAATCATCACGCTCCTGAGTTTGGTGCCTTCTCGAGCTACAAACTCAACACGAACAAAGGCGAGGTCTTTCTGGCACACCCACAAGGTGGAGGGGCAGCACTGGTGGGACTGCCGTTTAAACACGCCCAATATAAATTCCGATATCTGGGGACCAAATTGCTCATGACTGGACGGGCGTTCACAAATGGAACCTGACCAGTCTGACAGAGGAAGTAATAAAGGACTGATCATGGGTGGGAGGGGGTACTTTAACTCTGTGCAGGACCCAAGGTCAGACAGGTCGAATCCGCTCTGGTGGTGACCTATAGTGACCGGCTGGAGGGTCGCCCACTTTATTGTGATCTGCTGTGCACACCACAACTTTGCACAGCAACGGGGCAACGTGCTGGAGGTTGGTGATGAGGAACATGTGGCCACCTCTGAGGAAGAGCAGGATGAGGATAATGAGGTGGCGCCGGACCAGCAGGGGCTGGTGGACAAGGCCAAGGAGGAACCGGAGGACCAGCGGCAGCAGCAAAGATCAGGAAAGCCCGGAGGCCCACATACTCACCCCCTTCACTTAGGACGTGGCCTGGTCTGTTCCCCCCCCCCCCCCCCCCCACTTCCATTTCCCACCCTCTCTGGTGTGTGTCACGTCACTCGAGGGCTGTGTCGGCACTATCAGGCAGGAGGTGATGCAAACCCGCAGAGATCGGAGTGTCAGTACTCCTCAATCTATGACATAGTCTGACCCTGGCTGTCTGTTGACTGCTCTCTCACACCCATCGCCTGCAGGTGGTGTACCCGAGGCGGGGGTGGGTGGGGCGAGGGGGCTGGAGGGATGCCTGGAGAGATGGGCCAAGAGTTCGGAGGCTGTCCCACATTGCGGAAGAAAGTGACAGAGGCGTCACACTGGTTGTGCTCAAGGGTGTTATTTGTGTTTAACAATTCCCCACTCTGCCGATGGTGCTGCCACCCCCCCCTCCCAACACCCTACCTTCCACCCCCTCCCTCCCCGCCCCCCATTCTCTACTCCCCTGGTGCTCTTAGTGATCCACGATGTGATTTGCCCTGCTAGCTCAACCATTACGTCTGGGTGTGTCCCCAGGATGCACATCTGAGGTGGAGGCAACCAGATGCTTATCACATCCCGTGGCCTTCGATGCCCCTGGTGGGCGTCCTCTGTGGGCTCTGGGGCTGGAGGGACCCGGCCCACTTGTTGGCAGCACATGCACAGCTGTGCCACCCTGTCCTGTGTGCTGTCCCCGGACGCAGCCTCATCAGGGGGTTGGAACCGGGAGGAGCTGCTGGCCACAGTTGTCACTCCATGGGACGGGTCCAGGTTGGCACCTGGCTCCCTCTCCTCCCCCTCGGTGCCCAGAGGACCCTGGGCCGAGGGACAGTTGGTTTGAGCCACAGCTGCCCTTGTATCATCTGACTCTTCCAGCACTGGCAGCTCCCTACCTTGGTATCGACACCCTCGGCGATGTTCCTCAGTGACTGGGACATGCTCTGCAGTGCCTCAGCCATGTTCTGCAGAACTTCATCAAGGTCAGCCTGGCACTGGGAGACAACCCCCAGCGAGGTGGAAATTCTGTTGAGACCCTCAGCCATCGCAATCACTGACTGCGTAATGCCTTTGACACCTTCACTAATGGTGCTGACATCGTGCACTGCAGTCGCCACCCAAGCAGTGTTGGCCTTGGTGTCATGCTTTGCCGGTGATATCTCCTGCACCCATAGCCTTCGGACCCCTCCAAGCAGCTATGGACTTGGTGGAGTGTCACTAGCATATCCCTGTCAATGTCCCAGATGCACCCTAATGACTCCATCAGCTCCGGGGTGACCTCTTCCACAGGCTCAGAATCAGGCTGGGATCCAGCTTGGTCCTGGGCTCCAGCATACATCCAACTGCTGTCTTGTATGGGGGTTTCTTCCTCCACCTGATTGTGCCCCAGAAGCCTGTCCACTAACATTTCTCACCGAGGTGCATGTATCTGCGCTGGTGTATGGTGGTGATGAAAGCTGTACCACGACTATTATGGTGGCATCCTTGGAGCTCCCCTTTGAGGTATTCTCATGGGAGAACTGGCTGGGGCCCTGTGGTTCCTCACTGCTCCAGTGTCCGCCAGCCTCTGTGTTGGTTACCGCTCTGTCCTTGTCCAGTTACCTCGAGGGCCCGCTCCTTGAAGGAGGTGAGGATTCTTATGTCCGGCAAACCACCGCCAGTCTGGGCCCTCTCCCGGCTATTGTGGGAGAGCTTTTGCTGTGGAGACACAGAGAAGGCATCATTAGCCACACGTGTGGTTCACAGTGGTGGGAGGAGGAACTGTGATGGAAGGGTTGGGGAGTTGAAGGGACAGAGGGGTGTAGAGGGGGTTGGGGGTCGCATGGAGAGTTGCAGTAGATACTCGCATGTGGTGGATAGGTCTCAGGGGTGGCGGGGAGGTGGGGGGCATTGTTGTCTACTCACTCATTCTGCCTGGTGTAGGTCGTTGACCTTTTTCTGGCACTGTAGGCCAGTCCTCCTGGTCATTCTCCTGTCGCTCACAGTCGCCTCATCCCAGGCAGCACTGGCTGCCTATGGATGACCCTCCAGGACCCTCAAGGGAACAGGACATCCCTCCTGGCCTCCACTGCGTTTAGGAGCGTCCCCATATCTGCATCCCCGAATCTTGGGGCTGGTCGCCAGGGTGCCATTGTTGTGAGCTGACTGGAGTTGGCTGAGCAGGTGCTGCCTAAGTGCTGCTGGACCTTGTTAGTGGGGGCCTGGTGAGCGCAGTGCCAGCGAATTGGCTGGCAAGCCTTCATTTGTGGTGAGAAGCCTGTGGACCAATTAATGTTGAATAGCGTTGCTGGCCTCGCCAGGCTGAGTGCTGCGAAGCTTGCGGCAGTTCCCATTCGTTACCACACTTCGAAATCTTTCATGAGAATCGAGCTCCCTGTAACTAGCTGCTGATGTGACCTATCGCTTCAATTGGACTAGCTTCCAATTCCATCTTTGCATCCTCTGGTTTCCTTATGCTTGGTGTTTCAGTCTGTGGAAATGCTAAATTATCTATACTGCCTTGTTGAGATGCTGTACTGGGAGACTGAGTACAAGGAAGAGGGTGAATAATATGCAGTTAGGTAGTTATTAGTGTTGTCAAAGGTGGAAGATATTGCAAGATGTTGGACCTCAGTATCCTTCTGAGCACTCTCTTGGCTTTCTGCATCTGGAGTGGAGAACTAGTACAGTTAACATTGCTCAAGTCAACCAACGTTGAGTGATGTTGATCAGCTCCTTACCCGATCAGCTAAAACCCTTTGCAATGAAATTGTGGTTGGTGAAAAAATGAAAGAACATGTATAATTTTTAAAAATATATAAATTATATAACCCACTGATGCTCCATGTTTCTGTCTCCAGCTGCCAGGAAAGAGTTGCCTCCTCTTAATGTTCTGTTAAATGTTGAGGGTTGGAACATCTTCCCAGTTGCTCGGTATTCCTTGGGTATACTATTTTTCCTGAAGGGGGATTCATAATGTTAATTTACAGTCTCCAAATCTTTCAGCTGCAATGAATCAGAATTTGAGGAATGGTAGTAATTGAAGGTGTCAGGGCAAGGAATGAGGAGGTGAAACTTCACTGTACTGGAGTGATACAATGATATGATTGCTGCAAACTGACCATTTGAGAGAAGAAATAAAATGTCTTGTATTTAATAGACATTGCAAGTTATGTGGTGCCATTGAATACTGGCATAGGCATTAGCCTGGTAGAACCAGTAAGATTGATCAGAGAGAGATTGGACTATTGTGCTCCATATCTTGGACGCATATCTTTCCTAGTGATTCAGTTATCTACCCTATTAAGGGTAGTTCCCTAGTGATTTCCTAGTGATTCAGTTATCTACCCTATAAGCATTGAAAATACTCATACTTTTTGTGGGCCCAGTAAAGTGCAGGGAATTGAAGGTGGGACGGGTATTACCTTTGTGTTAATGGCGGTCCCACAATAGTCACCTTCTCCACATGACATGTGGATTCCAATGATTGTATGCCTCCCCTCTTAATTCTGGCAGCAGCATTCCATATCACCTCAGAGAAGATTAAGTGCTAACTCTTTCCTTTCTTCTGTCGCACGATTATTTCACTCCCTAGTCTAAAAGCCTGTTCAACCCTTTCACATGCACACAGTCCTTTAAAAAACGCAATTGTGAGGGGTCCATGTGATGTGAATGTGGGAAATAGCAGCTTTTCCGCGGGCTCTGGTGTCACTCGTCTTTATAATCCATCATTTATCCCGATTGACCAGCACAGGTTTGCCTAATCCGTGAATTAACATTTGATGTTATGCCCATAGAAGAATTCTGAATTAATATGGGTGAAAAATATGCCAAAACATCCCACAATAAAGGATGCAGTTGAATTCACAGGGGTGGAGTCACCTTTTCAATATGGCGACTTGATCCTCGAGTGGTTTCTTGACCCAGCGGTCTCTGAAATACTATCGAAGTGCTGAAAATGATGACTTCCACATGTTTGAGTTCTTAATCAGAGACTCAGGGGGTTTTGTGTCAGCAAGCCAAGTGCTCATGAGACAGAGCTGTAGATTAGCAATAAAAGGCTTGATGTAATGGAGGAAAGAACCCTAAACGCCTGAGAGTGGCACAAAATCCTATCCTACCTTTCTTCTGGTAGTCTATGCAATGGCAGTAACTAATTTTAAACTTTGCTCATAGGAATGTACGGGGAAGTCATCATCATCCGTACCAAAAGGAAAAAGATCCTCTCTTGAGAAGCAGAAAGTGAACATAGCCTTGTTGCAGACAGGGAGCCCTTAAAATTGAGGCAGAGTGGGTGGGCCAGGTCATTTTGCAGAGGTGTTTCCATGACATTGTTTGAGCAGCTATGCCAACAATTTTACATACTTTTTAAAGTATGTACAACTTAGAGATTTATCTCTAAGAAGACAACTTGACATCTAGACTCCTCTATTTCCCCAGTGGAAAAAAAACAGAATTCTGTGGAGCCTAAATAGTTCATCATCAAGTTTTATGATACCTTATGTTCTAGATCCTGCATTAGTACATTGAGTACTTTGCAGTCTTTGGAACAAGACTTGCCAACTAACATTTATGAGGAGACATAATGTAGTATATGAGATTATAAGACCATAAGACCATAAGACATAGGAGCGGAAGTAAGGCCATTCGGCCCATCGAGTCCACTCCACCATTCAATCATGGTTGATTTCAACTCCATTTACCCGCTCTCTCCCCATAGCCCTTAATTCCTCGAGAAATCAAGAATTTATCAATTTCTGTCTTAAAGACACTCAACGTCCCGGCCTCCACCGCCCTCTGTGGCAATGAATTCCACAGACCTACCACTCTCTGGCTGAAGAATTTCTCCTCATCTCTGTTCTAAAAGTGACTCCCTTTTATTCAAGGCTGTGCCCCGCGTCCTAGTCTCCCCTGCTAATGGAAAACAACTTCCCTACGTCCATCCTATCCAAGGCATTCATTATCTTGTAAGTTTCTATAGATCTCCCATAACCTCCTAAACTCCAATGAATATAATCCCAGATCCTCAGACGTTCATCGTATGTTAGGCCTACCATTCCCTGGTATCATCCGTGTGATCTCCGCTGGACCCGCTCCAGTGCAGTATGTCCTTCCTGAGGTGTGGGGCCCAAAATTGCTCACAGTATTCTAAATGGGGCCTGACTAGTGCTTTATAAAGCCTCAGAAGTACATCCCTGCTTTTATATTCCAAGCCTCTTGAGATAAATGACAACATTACATTTGCTTTCTTAATTACGGACTCACCTGCAAGTTTACCTTTAGAGAATCCTGGACTAGGACCTCGCCAGTCCCTTTGCACTTAGCATTATGAATTTTGTCCACCGTTTAGAAAATAGTCCATGCCTCTAGTCTTTTTCCAAAGTGCAAGACCTCGCACTTGCCCACGTTGAATTTCATCAGCCACTTTCTTGGACCATTCTCCTAAACTGTCTAAATCTTTCTGCAGCCTCCCCACCTCCTCAATACTACCTGCCCTCCACCTATCGTTGTATCATCGGCAAACTTGGCCAAAATGCCCCAGTCCCGTCATCTAGATCGTTAATATATAAAGAGAACAGCTGTGGCCCCAACACTGAACCCTGCGGGACACCACTTGTCACCGGTTGCCATTCCGAAAAATAACCTTTTATCCCAACTCTCTGCCTTCTGTCTGACAGCCAATCGTCAATCCATGTTAGTACCTTGCCTCGAATACCATGGGCCCTTATTTTACTCAGCAGTCTCCCGTGAGGCACCTTGTCAAAGGCCTTTTGGAAGTCAAGATAGATAACATCCATTGGCTCTCCTTGGTCTAACCTATTTGTTATCTCTTCAAAGAACTCTAACAGGTTTGTCAGGCACGACCTCCCCTTACTAAATCCATGCTGACTTGTCCTAATCCGACCCTGCACTTCCAAGAATTTAGAAATCATCCTTAACGATGGATTCTAGAATTTTGCCAACAACCGAGGTTAGGCTAATTGGCCTATAATTTTCCATCTTTTTTCTTGTTCCCTTCTTGAACAGGGGGGTTACAACAGCGATTTTCCAATCCTCTGGGACTTTTCCTGATTCCAGTGACTTTTGAAAGATCATAACTAACGCCTCCACTATTTCTTCAGCTATCTCCTTTAGAACTCTAGGATGTAGCCCATCTGGACCCGGAGATTTATCAATTTTCAGACCTTTTAGTTTCTCTAGCACTTTCTCTTTGTGATGGCAACCATATTCAACTCTGCCCCCTGACTTTCCTGAATTGTTGGGATATTACTCATGTCTTCTACTGTGAAGACTGACGCAAAGTACTTATTAAGTTCCTCAGCTATTTCCTTGTCTCCCATCACTAGATTACCAGCGTCATTTTGGAGCGGCCCAATGTCTACTTTTGCCTCCTGTTTGTTTTTAATGTATTTAAAGAGACTTTGCCTGTATTATGCCTGTAAAATTTCTGTTTGTAATTGAATGAAGGAGACTCAATTTAAGGTACTGCACCACTTGCATATCACGCCTAGTCTTAGACACAGGTCTGATCCTGCAATATCCCTGATGTGCCTAAAGAGCCTTTTGGCCGAGGGCGATTATAAACACTGCATATGGGCCAGTGTTAAGATTCAATCCTATTCATCTGATCAGAGAGCTGGAGAAGATCTTTGACAGAGTGTTAGAATTTAATCCTATGTTCCTAATTCTGTAAGAAGCCTGACAACACCAGGTTAAAGTCCAACAGGTTTGTTTCGAATCACTAGCTTTCAGAGCTCAGTTCCTTCCTCAGGCGAATGAAGAGGTGGGTTCCAGAAACACAGAACAGATGTGTTTCTGGAACCCACCTCTTCATTCACCTGAGGAAGGAGCTGCACTCCAAAAGCTAGTGTTTCGAAACAAACCTGTTGAATTTTAACCTGGAGTTGTATGACTTCTTACTTGGCTCACCCCAGTCCAACCCTAGCATCTCCACATCATTCCTAATTCTGGTGCGTCTTCCAGATGGGAGAATTACTAATACTAATAAAAAAGGCTGCACAATATCCTGTCTTTTGTTCGTAAGATTCCTGGATTTGTGACAAATAGCCTTCAATTCAAAACTGGGATAAATTAGTTATGGAATGTGTCCCTATGGAATTCCTGACATACGTGATCTGTTCTAAGTCTGATGTATTCTGTACAGTATGGGACCCCTACCTTAAATTTATAGGCTCTTCCTTGTTCAACTTATTCCTGTTGGGCTTTCCATGAGCCATATTTTAAGTCTTGGTCTCGCAATACATGAAGGTGTGCAGCCTGAACTGTTCATCCTTTCGTAGTTATATGCCCTTATCCTCCATTCCCCTTAATCTGTTATTGGACTGATCTGGTATCAAAATGGAAGGCACTAGTTCCTGAAGTATACTTTTCAAAATTTATCCTGTTTTGTTTGTTCCTATATTTACAATAATCCATGTTCTGTACTGCAACTGTTTTGTATTGTTTATTACTTTCTTTTCATTCTTTGTTGCGATAATTGTTAAAAAAATGATAAACCTAATAGAAAACACTAATTATACCATTCACGCAAATAATTGTCAATCTACTCCTCCCAAGCTGTGTTATGATACCAGTTGATGTGATCCCAGCGTGGAATCCTGACTAAAAATAACCATATATTTTATATTTTATCTTTCGCAAACCTGGAGTAACAGAATCACAGGTCCACTAATTAATATTAACAGCAAGAAAAAACATTTATTAAACATAAAATGTTTATGTAAGGTTGTAAGGTGAACATGAGTTACACAGTATAACTTAAGCTACAATAGCCTCAGTAACATAAATCTCTTTCAACGCAGACTGGCTGTGTCAAAACACACTCCTCTCTGCACCCAAGTTAGTGTCTGTGGATTTCTCCACCACACCCCCTCCCCCACCCCGCCCCCCGCCAGATGATTGCCACATGAGAGTTTCCGAAATTCTTTCCCAAAAAAAACATCCTTTTAAATTTTTTTTCACAACAAAGTTTTCCTTCAGCAGTTTGGATTCCAAATTCCAATACAGGTTTTTCAAATGACTCTTTTTTTAAACCAAAGCATCCACTCCACATTTAACAAAGAATCCATCCAAGCTTTGTGACTTCTCCTTCAGGATTTATTCGTCTTGACTGTTGTACAAACTGATCCCAATGGCTTTAACTATCAATTCCTAGACTCTATCGAAATGGTATCAAACTTACCTCTGAAGTCTGCTTTTGCACTTTATCTCTGGTTACACACTTTGTTTGCTTTTTCCTTGAACTCGCCTGATAATTCCCTGATCTCTGTTGTCTTAACTTCAGTCTTCCTGAAAACATCCTCTTTGTCCCAATTCCCTGGTTATCTGGTCTGCATCTGGTTCTTTGGGAAATATGCTTCTTTGCAGTTCCCTTGTTCTCT
Organism: Scyliorhinus canicula; assembly: GCF_902713615.1. NCBI lineage: Eukaryota > Metazoa > Chordata > Chondrichthyes > Carcharhiniformes > Scyliorhinidae > Scyliorhinus > Scyliorhinus canicula. The sequence continues at coordinate 96,752,593 of NC_052149.1, forward strand.
CCAACTTCTCCGGACAGAGTTGAGAGATGTTCATTCCCCCATACAACCTTCAACTGCCAACAAATTCAGCTAAACTAAGAATAAAAAAGCTTCTTACCTGAGAAAGGGCCTCCAGTTGCAAAGCAATGCCCACAGCTGTTTTATTTACTCTTTACACCATAACTCTCTCTAAACACAAGAGAAACACAGGGCGGGATTCTGCAGGAATCGGCAGGGCGGGCAGCTCCGGCGCGAAGGTGTGGCGTGAACCACTCCGGTGTCGGGCCACCCCGAAGGTGCGGAATTCTTCTGGGGCTAGGCCAGCGCCGGAGTGGTTTGTGCCATGCCGGCCAGTGCGGAAGGGGCTTGGTGCCACACCAACCGACACAAAAGAGCCTCCGCCGGCCGGCACAAGTTGGCGCTTGTGCGGGAACGCCAGCGTGTGCTGGTGTCATGGCAGCACATGCGCAGGAAGTTCATCTCCGCGCCGGCCATCGCGGAGGTCCATAGCACCCGACGCGGAGGAATAGAGTGCCCCCACGGCACAGGCCCGCCCACGGATCGGTGGGCCCAGATTGCCGCCAGGCCACCGTGGGGGCTCCCCCCCCCCGGGGCCAGATCCCCCCGTGCCCCCCCCCAAGGACCCCGGAGGACGCCCATGGAGCCAGGTCCCACCAGTAAGTACCTGTTGTAATTTACGCCGGCGGGGCAGGCCTAAAACGGGCAGCCACTTATCCCATCGCGAGCCAGAGAATTGCCAGGGGGCGCTGCCTGTGGCTGCCGACCGACGCGGCGTGATTCCCGCCCCTGCCAAATCCCCAGCGCCGGAGAATTCGGCAGCCGACGGAGGCGGGATTCACACCGCCCCCCTGCCCCCCCCCCCCCCCCCCCCCACCGCGCCCAGCAGTGGCGGACTGGGTCTAAAAATATTGGTTGCCAGTAGACAAAGGGGGCCCACCCACAACTACAATGCCATAATTTAATTTTTATAACGAATAAATAAAATTTTCAAAAAATACATATGGAAAAAAGGGTACAATTAAAATCTTTGTGGCAAAAATGTGTATAAATGTGTGGCAAAAATACTGTACATATTACTGGCAGTAGATACCAAATATAAATACAGAATGTTATAATTGATTTTTTTATTTAATTTTAAGTAATTGGTTGATATTTTTAAATAGTTTACTGCACAATTTACACATTAACAGATAGTTCAAAAGCACAATAGAGCATTGCATGCAGTCCACTATATTAAGAGCAATAGTTTGTGTTCGCTGGATGATTGTGCGAATCTGCCAATAATTGCTTCTGCATCCAATTCATCTAACAATTCCTTTTCAATGGATAGCAACATGTATGATTCCAAATTCTCCTCAGACAGCGAATTTCTTAACCTTGTCTTTATGATCTTTAGCTTTGAAAATGTCCTCTCACATTGGACTTGAGTAACTGATAGTGTGCAGATGACTTTATAAAGTTCATAAAGGTTATCATATGCCTTGTCATGAAGTCTGTTGGATGCCAGAATTTTTAGTACACACGATGGGCAAGTGTTACAAATTTTACAATTGTTGCAACTGGAATCCATATTCTCACCATCATTAAGCAATAGCTTTAATACATCAAAGTTTGAAAAAAAAGAACACAATTCCAATATTACTTGATCTTTGCTGATTTGTGGAAACAGCTTAATAATACCTTCCAATGCTTCATCTTCAAGGCCCTTCTCTGCAATAGTTTTAAACTTTGCTGGGTCCAAGCAGGACAAATCTTTATACAACTGTTTGTGTTGTACAAAGCGTGATTCTAGTGACTGGACATTGCAATCCATTATTAGGTTAAATACATTTACTCAAAAATCAGCTAGAGAATCTGAGGAATTTCTTTCATCATCAATAAGCTCATCTGCCATTCTTTTCTTCTTCCTCTGCCTCTTTACTGGCAATGCTGTTTCCAACGCATCAATTTCCAATGTTTGAATTTCATCCATATTCATCTGTGAAATCCTGTCATTACATTTATTTACAAATTCCAAAGCCTTGCTGTGAACGTTATCAAATGTTCTTGTCTGTTCCTTCAACTTTGTTGTAGCTGAATCTACCAAACTCCATGCAGTAAACATATCTAAACCACTTGTCTGTAGATAACTTGATAACGGGGTTGTAGTTTCAAATATATACAAGTAAGTAAATGCTGTCAATATGGTTTCAAAGACCAAAGACTTTGAAGTAAAACATTTGCTTCATGTTTTGTTTTTGCATCAAACTTTTCTGAATCTTGTATCATTGATAAACATGTCAATAGATATACGAAAGTACTGGCAGCGGCATCATCAAAACGTCCAAATATAGTTGTTGCTGCATTGGATTTTCCTGACCATCTGGTCTCACCAATTAGATTTAATCGTTTCATTTCTTCTTGTCCTAGATGTTTTCCAACAACTTCTATCCATACAGACATTCTCTTGTATGATGCTTTCATAAAGGTTGCTATGTTCTGGAGCAAATTGAAAAAAGAAACTGCAGGCACACAACATTTTGTTGTTTCAGTTATCACCAAATTCAAGACATGGGCATAGCACCATATATGAACATGTTGATCAGCCACATCAGCAATTTTACTTTGTAAACCATTATACTGGCCATGGTAGCTTGCAGCGCCATCTGTGCTATCAGATAAACATTTTTGGGGGTCAATTTTAAGATGCTGTAATGTTTCAATCAATAGATCAAAAAGTCCCTGTCCTGTACCATCATTACTTGGCACAACTGAAAGTAGTCACTCACAGATAATACCTTTAAGCACATACCGAATAATAATGCTAAACTGATCGATGGATGAATTATCTTCTGTTGAATCAACCAGAATAGAATAATATTTTGCTTGAGAATCTTCATGACTAATTCTTTCTTGTATCATATTCTTCATAATTTTGATTAACATGTTTCTAGTTGTTTTACTCAGGTATGTAACAAGTCCACCACAGCCTTTACTTTGAGCTTTTCCTTGTTGCTCTAATCGTTTGATTCTTTGTTTAGACTTGTTTTGCACTGCAGAAACGTGAGCTGCCATCATGGGGTCATATTTTGCCATCAACTGCACTGTAGCTAAAATATTGCCATGATTTAGAACCTCATTATCTAGTGTAGGCTGATTCATTTCTGTGACATCGAAAAGGAAGTGCTTTCTTGCCTAACATCTTTATGATGTCTATAATCCTCATGACAATACTTCTCTGCTTCAATCTTCTTCTTTCCTTTTAATTAGTGATGCTGCAAAAATTTATCTAAAGTGCCATCATTAACCACACTGATATATTGCTGAGCATTTCTGACATGTTTTGTTGTCGATTCACGTAAAGTCAAGCTCTGGCTAATACGCCTGTAGTCACTAAAGCCACGTACAAAGGGTGATGGATTACAAGTGTTTGGAAACTCAAAGGCTAAGTAGTATGAACAATATAAGCATCTATTTTCTTTGTTATATGTTAGCCATTTTCTTGGGACTGAGTCATTCATAATTTTCCTCTCATACAAACGAGCATCAAATGGCAGATCATCAAGTAGCTGAAGTGGATGTTCAGCAAAAAACTGTTTTAGCTTTGCTCGTGATGGATATTGGAAAATTCCAGTAATTGATCTTTCATTTTCTTGAGTAGGTTCATTTACAGGATGTGCTTCAGAAACCAAGTCATTTATGCTTGAAGGAATATCTGATTCCCTGTCACTAGTTGAAGCTATGTGTTCAGATGTTGCAACTACAGGCGGCAGTACAGATACCGGAACAAGGAAGCCAGAAGAAATATTGGGCCTGGGTTGATTAGTAATTGATGCACTTGTATTTGTCTCTACATTCAAAGTAGCTCTTCTCTGTTCTTGTAACTTGCATGTCATTGCATCATCACCATGAGCATTGTTTCTTGCTTCTTGATTATTGTTGCAGAACTGGATATTGATGTGGATTGTGCTTGTGGTATTATCAACTCTGTAATAGGCCTGCATCGCTTGGCTGATTCCTTCCTTTCTGCTTCTTTTTGTTCTTTGCGTTTTAGTGACCCAGATTTATGCTTTTTCTTTTCCATGCTGGTAATATTCCTGAAATAAAAACTTAATTAAAAATAGCCCACTTTGGGAAAAATGAATATTGATGATTGCAAGAATAACTTGAAGGAATGCCAGATAAATCCTTACTTGATAAAAAATATAAAATAACTTACTTACACTTCAATAGGCTATGTTCATTAGTCAATACTACTGTGGCCTATGCAGCTTCAGAAGAGGAGACAATCCACTGTCCAGTGTTCACACCAGCAAGCAACTGAGGCAACTGTTGAAACTTAGAAGTTTGGTCCAACTATAGTAAGACATTAAGAATGGTCCCACGACCAAAGTTAACATGTCCAGTTTGATACCAGTGTAGTGTTACAAGTTGCAACACTTTGAGTTTACCGATTATGGCTTATCACTTCATATCTTTGACCTCATGATTCACGGTCAAAGGTACCGCTTCTCCTTTTCGGTGACCTCACGACCCTATGTACTGCTTGATATCCTTTCAAGTTGCCGACCATCTCAAATCACGAACTGTAACTTTATCTTTAAATTCACGCACTCTTGCTGAAAACATGGAATTTCCTTAATTATGCCCGACCCGGGCTCCCCTATTCCACATCCTTTCACTACCAGTGCATGGAATGCACTGCCTGTGGTAGTAGTTGAGTCGGAAAATTTATGGACCTTCAAGCGGCTATTGGATAGGTACTTGGATTAGGGTAGAATAAGGGAGTGTAGGTTAACTTCTTAAGGGCAGCACGGTAGCATTGTGGATAGCACAATTGCTTCACAGCTCCAGGGTCCCAAGTTCGATTTCGACTTGGGTCACTGTCTGTGTGGAGTCTGCACATCCTCCCCGTGACTGCGTGGGTTTCCTCCGGGTACTCCGGTTTCCTCCCACAGTCCAAAGATGTGCAGGTTGGGTGGATTGGCCATGACAAATTGTCCAAAATTCTATGATTAACCGAGGACAAACGTTCGGCGCAACATCGTGGGCCGAAGGGCCTGTTCTGTGCTGTATTTCTCTATCTATCTATCTACCTCCCCTGCTTCGTTCCTTTTCATGCACTGCTTATTTGTGTCCTGTTCTCTTTTTTCTTATCCCGTTTTATTACTAAAACAGTTGTCTGTGTTTGTTTCTTTATTGCATTTTTATTTGATATAGGGGCCCCACTTCATCAGGGGCCCACTTGCCATCGGGCAAGCTGACACTGGCCAGTCCGCCACTGGCGCCCAGTGATTCTCCGACCCGGCGGGGGGTCCCGCCCACAGTTTGAATTGAAACCAACCCCCACACATACAAACACCTTTGTCCAGCTGAACTCTAAAGATAAGTTTATTCCTCCAAAACACAGAAACACTAAACTAAACCCACTTAAAACTATACCTTATTGACCAATACAAATATAAATCCCTTAAAACTTTATTTTTTCCTAACTGCTGCAACATATGAACAGAAAAAATGGGAGTTGGAATACACCATGTGGCCCCTTCAGCCAGTTCCACTATTGAGTATGATCATGGCTTGAACTCCACTTTTTCACCTGCTCGCCATATCCATTAATTCCCTGAGAGACCAAGGCGCGATTCTCCAAGCCCCATGCCGGAGAATCGGCGCAACTGACGCTTTGTCGCTCTGACGCCGGCGCGCGATTCTCCGGGGTGTGGAGAATTGGCGGCAGTTGAGCCGGCGCGTTTGGCATGGCGCCGGTCGCCTGTCGGCGGCCGGGCCTCCGATTCTCCAGCCTGGATGGGCCAAGCGACTGAGCGGAAACGGCAGAGTCCCGCCGGCACCGCCCTCACCTGGTCGCTGCAGGCAGGAACTCTGCGCGAAGGGTCGGGGGGCGGCCTGTGGGAGAGGGGGAAGAGGGGCTCCGTTCCCATGGGTGGGGCCTTCGATGGGATCTGACCCGCGATCGGGGCCCACCAATCAGCGGGCTGGCCTCACCCCCCCCCCGTCCCCTCCCGGGCCTACTTTGTTGCGCAGCCGGCCCCTGAACCCCCGTGCCATGTTGCGTGAGGGCCGGCGCACTGAAGAAGTCCCCCGGCATGCGTGGGCTGGCGCGGCCCAACTGCGAATCCTTTGAGTGAAGAAATTTCCTAAACGATCAACCTCTTAACCTGAGACTGTGCTGAGATTGTAGATGTCTCAGCCAGGGGACACAACCTCTGTTTCTATTAAGTCAAGCCCCTTCAGAATAATATATGTTTTAATGAGATCACGCCTCACTCTTCCAAACTTTACACAGCATAGGCCGAATTTACTCAATCTCACATCATTGGACAGCCCTCTCTATCCCAGGAATCAAACCAGCAAATCTTTGCTGTACTGTGTCTCATGGAAGAATATCCTTCCTTAAATATGAAGACCAAAGCTGCGCACAGAACCCCCAGCTGTAGTCTCACAAAATCCCTGCATAATTATAGCAAGACATTCTTCTTATCCTCCAAGCGTTTACAATGACGACCAACATGTCATTTGTTTTCCTCATTTCTTGTTGGACCGGCATGCTAATGTTCTGAGTACATCAATCAAGGTGATTTATACAGTGAGCCAGAGCAGATTCATGGATGATACATACAACATGGGTGAGTGGGAGCAAGTTGCAGGAGAAGTTACTGTCCTGCTCCAGAGAAGCTTAACACAAGCTCAACGAGCAGCACCTCATCTTTGGATTCCGCATTTTACAGTTTTTTGAATTCAATATGAGTTCAGCAATTTTGGACTGTAATATCTGCCCCCCCCCCCCCCCCCCCCCCCACCAACCCCCTCACCCCCACCATCCTGTTTTGTCTTGTTTTGTTTGCAGGTTTCAGCATCGTCTTACTTTTTCATTCAGTAAGCAATGGTTCAATATTCAGCTTTTTTCACCTCCTCTAGACCAATCTCTTGTTCCTTCACTTTGGCTCTTACCGCTCCCTTTGGTTATCCCACAGTCTCTTTTGTCATTTGATGTCTTCAGGAGTCTTGTGCTATCAAAGACCTTCCATTTTTTTTCCAACCCCCAATTCACCCCTTTAAAATCTATTACATTTCTAATCATTCCCAGCTCTGACAAAAGAACACAACCTTGAATGTTAATTCTGTTTTTCTCTCCACAGATTCTGCAGAACAGCTGAGTATTTCCAGCATTTTCTATTTTCACTTTAGGAAGAAGAACTTGCTGTCCAGAGACTCTGGCTTGCATCTTCTATGGTTCATGAGCTTTGGAACCTGTTTTGGAAAGAAGAAAACATCCAGCATCAGTTCAATCTTTTGAAGTTTTCCTTGCCAGATGTTAGACAATCCCTGTACCGTCTGAAGCCTATTCACGTTTTACTTTAATTGTGAAGGATATCCTTTTTAGATCTTTCTTTGTCTCGGCATAGGCTGCAAAGTGAAGAGAAAGTCACAACTGTGGCCAGCGGCAATATTCTTTAATGTACTTCTTCCTTGCTGGGCAATTCATAAATGGGTCGATTAGAATACTCTGTAAACGACTTCCGGTGGCGGCGATGCCTGAGTGAGCCGCACATTCGGTGGGCTCTCACTCCGGCGGGACTTTGGAGCTGATTCCCCGCGATAGCGGGACCTCTGGGGCGGCAAAAAGGTTGCCGGGAAAGGGCTGGAGAGCGGGCTGACAGCGATGGAAGCGTGGGAGGCCAGCTGGTAGGGGAAGAGAGAGAGAGAGAGAGAGACGGAGGCAAGGAGCAGAGGAAACGGACCTGGAAAGTAAGATGGCGGACCCACGGACCTTCCTTCCTCCAGGAGAAGAAAAGAAGTTTTGGAGTTGCTGAAGCAGGACAACTTGGACCCACTTCAAAGGCCCAGAAGGTAAAATTTAAGGAGCTGGGCGAAGGAAAGAGGCAGCGAAGGCGCTGAGGAGCGGGCTGCGGCATATGGAACAGCGAGAGTCCAGAAGGCGGAAAAAGAAGGAGAAAAAGGGACAGAGACAAGGACCTGAAGAAACTTACCTGGGACCTAAGATGGCGGACACACGGACCCTGGACTCAGCAATCCAGCAGGCGCTGGATAACATGCTCCAGGTAATGAAGTCCAGTTTTGAAGCGCTGAAGCAGGACAGTTTGGACCCAATCCAGAAAGCGGTGGATCAGCTGAACCAGAGGATGGATGCGCAGGATGTTAAAGTTAAGGCGCAGGGAGAGGCGGTGGAGGAGCAGGCGGATGCGCAGACGGTTGCAGCGATAGAAGTTGACGGCCTGAAAGAGCGGCAGAGAAGACTGCTGGGCAGAGTGGAGGAGCTGGAAAATAGAGTCCGCAGGAAGAACCTGAGGATGGTCGGCCTCCCGGAGGGGGCTGAGGTAGCTGATTCTGCAGCGTTTGTAGCAGACCTGCTGAAGCAGCTGATGGGGGCCAAAGCCTTTCCGCGACCGTCGGAGCTGGAGGGGGCACACAGAGTGCAGGCAAGGCAGGGGCGGCCGGGCGGCCCCCCCCCCCCCCCACCCGATGGTGATTAGGTTCCACAGGTTCGTGGACAAGGAGCGGGTGCTGCAGTGGGCAAAGAGCGCCAGGAGCAGCACGTGGAACAACAGTGTTCTCCGCATTTATCAGGACCTAAGCCAGGAGGTGGCTCGGCGGCGAGCAGCCTTTAAGAATGTCAAGGAGGTGCTGTTCAAGAAGCACGTGAAGTTTGCTCTGCTGTTCCGAGCTCGTCTATGGGTCACGTACCAGGGTCAATACCACTACTTCTCCGAGCCCGAAGAAGCGATGGATTTTGTGAGGGACCTAGGGCTGGTCCCTAAAGGAGGCCCCAAGGACGCGAATTAGGGCCCGAGGATTACTGTGGGAAGGAACGCCGAAAGTGCCTGGACTGCTGCTCAACGGTTTGCTGGGCCAAAAGGGCCAAGCGGAACATTTGGGACTCTTACCTTTGTTCATGGGCATTGGTTTGGGGGGTTAACCCCCCCACCCCCCCCCTTCCTCCCCCCCCCCTTTTTTTGTTTTTTTTTGTTGGGATCTCTCTTGTTTTTTTAGGGGGGGGGTTTGGTTTTTTGTGTTTATTTTTGTGCTTTTACTCTTTTTTCTGTTTTTGTTTTCCTGTTTGGGCTGGTTTGTACTTTTTGTGCAGCTCGCAGAAGACACTGGAGCCGGCTTGCCCTAGTGGGTGGGAGAGGGGGATGGGGCGCCGGGGAGTGGGGAGGAGGACGGGGAAACAATGGGACTGAGACAGGAAGGCGCCGGAGTGTTGAGTCACCGGGCTAGCAGATTGGCTAGTCAAGGGAGTCAGGGGGGGGGGAAGTTGCAGCCAGTAGATGGCAGGGTGGGGGTATCGGGGAATGGGGTTGGGGGGGGGTTGTTCTGCTGACGGGGGAGGGACTTGAAAAAGGCACGGGAAAGGAGGTCGAGGGTGGAGGCAGCCAGAGGGCGGGCCAGGAATGGTGCGACGCACAGGCCAGGGGCCGGCCCGAGAAAGGCTGTGGCTGACCGGCGGGGTGGGGGGGGGGGGGGGGGGGGGGATGTGCCCCCCGACCAGGCTGATCATCTGGAACGTCAAGGGACTGAATGGGCCGGTTAAGAGGGCGGGGTGTTCGCGCACTTGCGGGCCCTGAGGGCGGACGTAATTATGTTGCAGGAGACACATCTGAAAGTGTCTGACCAGACCAGGCTAAGGAAGGGCTGGATTAGCCAGGTCTTCCACTCGGACTTGAACTCGAAGTCCAGAGGGGTGGCCATCATGATCAACAAGCGCGTGCAATTTGAGGCAGAGGGTATATCCGCAGACAGGGGGGCAGATACCTGATGGTATGGGGCAGACTGGAGGGGAGAAGAGTGGTGCTGGTGAATATATGCCCCGAACTGGGATGACGTGGACTTCATTAAAAGAGTGCTGGGGAAGATCCCGGACCTGGATTCTCGCAGGCTAATAATGGGAGGGGACTTTAACATGGTCCTTGACCCGACTTTGGATCGGTCGTGTCCCAGAACGGTAGACTCTCAGCAATGGCAAGGGAGCTGAAAGGGTTTATGGAGCAAATGGGGACAGTGGACCCCTGGAGAGATAGACAGCCAACAGGAAGGGGCTACTCGTTTTACTCGCACGTCCATAAAGTATATTCCAGGATAGATTTCTTTGTACTAAGCAGGGACTGTATGGGGGAGGTAACGAACACGGAATACTCAACAATTACCATTTCAGACCATGCCCCGCATTGGGTGGACCTGCAGTTCGGGGGAGCAAGCTATCAACGCCCGCAATGGAGGCTAGATGTGGGACTGCTGTCGGAGGAGGGGATCTGCGAGAGGCTTCGGAGATGTATGCAAAATTACCTGCAGGTGAATGACACGGGGGAGGTCTCAGCGGCGACCCTGAGGGAGGCGCTAAAGGCAGTAGTGCGGGGGGAGCTGATTTCAATTGGGGCCCACAGAGCCAAGGCAGACCGGGCAGAGATGGATAGATTGGTCAGGGAAATGGGTCGGATAGATGAAGAGCACGCGGAGTCCCCGGGGGGGTTTTACTCAGGGAGAGGCAGAGACTACAGGCGGAACTGGGGGCTCTATCCACGAGCAGGCTGTGGAACAGCTTAGGAAGGCGAGGGAGTGGTGTACGAGCATGGGGAAAAGGTTAGCAGACTGTTAGCGCAGCAACTCAGGAGGAGGGAGGCGGCCAGGGAAATAGGTAGAGTAAGAGACGGGGGGGGGGGGGGGGGGGGGGGGGGGCGCAAAGTGGAGGACCCGGCAGAATTGAATAAGGTATTCCGGGACTTCTATCGTAAGCTGTATACTTCGGAGCTGCCGGAAGAACCGGAGGGGATGAAAAGGTTTCTGGACGGGTTAACATTCCCAACAGTAGGTGGGGGACGAGTGGAAGAGCTGGGGGCCCCGATTAGAGTAGAGGAGGTATTGGGGGGCCTTAAGGCCATGCAGTCGGGGAAGTCCCCAGGGCCGGATGGATACCCAGTAGAGTTTATTGGAAGTCCTCTGAACTGGTGGGCCCGGTCTTGGCGAGGGTTTTAATGAGGCAAGGGACAGAGGGACCCTGCCGCTGACAATGTCACAAGCCACCATATCACTGATATTGAAGCGGGGTAAAGACCCGGAGGCGTGTGGGTCCTACAGGCCAATCTCCTTGATTAATGTAGACGCCAAGCTCCTGGCAAAGGTACTGGCGGGTAGAATGAGGAATGTGCGGTGATTGGGGAGGATCAAACGGGGTTGTGAAAGGTAGGCAGCTGGCGGCCAACCTGAGAAGAATACTTATGTGATAATGATGCCCCCAGTGAGTAGGGAGGTGGAGGTAGTGGTGGCAATGGACGCCGAGAAGGCATTTGAGGGTGGAGTGGGATTATCTATGGGAGGTGCTCGGACGGTTTGGGTTCGGGGAGGGATTGGGTGGACTTGATCAAATTATTATATTAGGCCCCGAGGGCCAGCGTCAGGACCAACAGAGAAGTGTCGGAGTATTTTAGGTTGTACCGAGGGACCAGACAGGGCTGCCCGCTCTCCCCGCTGCTGTTTGCGCTGACCATAGAGCCGCTGGAGATTGCGCTGAGAGCCGCAGAGGGTTGGAAGGGGATGGTGAGGGGTGGGGTTGAACATAGGGTTTCTCTTTATGCAGACGACCTGCTCCTGTATGTGTCGGACCCAGTGGCCGGGATGGGAACTATACTGGGAATGCTGAGGAAGTTCGGCCAGTTTCAGGATACAAATTAATACGGTCAAGAGTGAAATGTTTGTGGTCCAGGCAAGGGGCCAGGAGAACAGATTGAGAGGGCTACCGTTTAGGCTGGTTGAGGAAATATCCGGTATTTGGGAATCCAGGTGGCACGAGACTGGGGCAGGCTGCATAAGTTAAATTTGGCCAGGGTGGTGGAGCAAATGAAGGGAGAGTTTCGGAGATGGGATGCACTCCCGCTGTCGCTGGCAGGGAGGGTGCAGACTGTAAAGATGACAATCCCCTCGATTTTTGTTTATTTTTTCAGTGCCTCCCGATCTTTATCCCACAGTCCTTCTTCAAAAGAGTTAACGGGCTGATCATGAGCTCTGTCTGAGGGGAAAATCCCCGCGGGTGAAGAAGGCGATGTTGGAGAGGGACCGCAGCGAGGGAGGGCTGGCTTTGCCTAGTCTGATCAATTA